>NW_020449741.1:552703-809127 GCF_003343035.1 Apteryx rowi | reverse complement strand
GCCGCGGAGGGAGCGGGCCGCCGGGCCGCGCGCCGTGGTCAGGCCGCCCGCCGCCGGGCCCCACGCTGCCCAGCCTCAGCTGGCCCTCGCGCAGCCCCTTCCCCACCGCGTGCCTTGGGGTCTCCGCTCACAGCCCCTTCCCCACCACGCGGCTTTGAGGTCGCTGCTCACAGCCCCTTCCCTGCTGCACGGCTTTGGGGTCTCCTCACATAGCTCCTTCCCTGCCGTGCAGTCATGAGGTCGCCTTGCGCAGCCCTTACCTGCCACATGGCTTTGGGGCCACTCACACAGTCCCTTCCCTGCTGTGCGGATTTGGGGTCTCCTCAGGCCCTTCCCCACCACGTGGCTTTGAGTTCTCTACCTACAGGTTTTCACTGCTGTGCAGTCATGGGGGTCTCTTCGCGCAGTCCCTTCCTGCTGTGCAGCTTTGGAGTCTCCTCACACAGCCACATCCCCTGGAGAGCCCCTGATCTGATTCACACTGGTGCCTCCAGACTGGTCCTGGGCAGCTGCTGTGGCTCTGAGCGATGCTGCCTTGCACCTCAGGTTGCTCCAGCCTGCTGCAGTGCCACCTCGCTGTGCTGGTGCTCCCTGACCAGCGCCAGTTCGGAGGTAGGCAGGTGGCCCAGCAGCAGCTCAGCTTGTGCCGTAGGCAGGGGCGCCAGGTAGTAGCCAGTGTCCTGGCAAGGGCTAGCCTTGGCCCCAGCCTGCTTTTGGGGTCTCATTTCCCTCCCTGTTCTGCAGAGAACTTAGGAACCTCTTGTGACAATTGAAGCAACACCAGAAATGTCCACATGGAAATGCCTCTGAGCTCTTGACCTCGAAGAGGAGGGTAAAGATCGTCTTCAGCCAGGGATCCCATATGCCTTTCAGCCTGTCCCATGACAGGGCTGTCACACTTAACTTCAGGTCACAACTAATCTCATCAGCACCTGCTGCCTTGTCACTATGTGTCTGTGGACCTCTGCTGTTTAGACCACTGTCCTGGTGGACCTGTATCACAAGACACCCTTCTCACAGAGGGAATCATCAGAAACGAGGACACAACACCAAAGCTTTTGCCTTAGAGGTCTGGGAGAGATGGAAACTACAGAGATATCTGAGAGAAGAACTCATCTCCCTCAAGGGCAGCTGTCCTTCACAAGGGAACAGCTGGGTCCTCTTGAAAGAAAGCTTTGAGCCTGGCTTGGGCAGTGCATATTGGATACACAGCAGCTCTTGGGATAGGGTTCAGCTGCAAAGTCCAACTTCCCACCAGTTACCTGAGATCCTGGAAGTCCCGATAGGCCTCCCCAGCTTTGCTGGAGCCATTGCCTCCTTTTTCTTTGGACTCTGCTGCAGCAGTGGCAGCCACTGACCAATAGAGACTCAAGAAGTCCAGAGCTCTCTACTGCTTTCTTCTGGGCTGAAGTGAATTTGTTTGTCATGGGGAACTTTAACATGTCTTGAATATAAAGACTTCCCAAGGGGACTGACTAAGCAGCCCTCCATTCTCCCAAAGGGAATGGTGAAAGAAGCACAACCAAAGATACCCTGCATAGAAGAAAGAAGACATCCTCCATGAATATTCTGAGTGAAGTGTAATTCATTTAGGCCCCTCCATCTCTGTTGCCTACGTTCTGAGTGTCTGTACACAGTTGTTGTCCTGGTTCAGGTCCAGCCCTGTTGTCCAGCTCAGTTACTTCAATAAGCCTTCAAATTGCTTAACAAATACCACACAAATGTTTCAGCCCTGAGAATTTGTATTCTGGGCTCAGAATGTGATTTATCTTCATCTGTGTCTGCAAGATTTATCAGCCCCAATTAAGGGAATGGCTGCGCTTTTAAAGTGTGGTTCTAGTCAGAAAAACCAACTGGAGTCTCCTCTCAGTGAGTGGGATTCATGGCCAAACCAGAAGGGAAAAATTGAGAAACCTTTTTCTAAAAAAATCCTTGTGTTTTTTGGTCAAAAATTTTGAAGCATTGCTGAATTTAGAAATATTTGACCAACTCTGTAGTGAGCCAGGAGTCAGGAAAGGAATCATGAAAATTCAGTCAGGTTTTTTCCTCTGTTCTTCATCAAAATTTCATATTCTGATGCCATTTTTCATCAAAAAAAAGTTGGCAATCATTATGTGGCATATCTGCTGCCTAAGAAAGGCCATCTGCAAACTTCCAACCCTTTGCAATGTGAACAGGAGATGTTTCTGTGGATGTGTACACACATGAAAATAAAAGCACTTGTTCATATGCTCTGGGCAAGCCCGCTAATGCATGGGACTTCAGTACAGAGCCCAGACATAGCTAAGTGCACTGATAAATTCAGCAGTAATGTCTACTAGCAAACCTGTCAGATCTACAATTCCAGTCATCTCCACCATGCTTCTTCCATTCCTCTCTGCCCCGGCACAGTGGGTTACTGAACTTCCTAGGGAAAGGCTGTCTTTGCCATGCTCTGAGAGCTGTCAGAACTGGGCCATGAAATTCCAAAGCCATGGACAATTTCAGAAAACATGCAGTCAGTTCTCTCTAGAAAGCTCTCCAGTTCTATCTGAGGTGCAGGAGACTATGCTCAGAAACACATGTCCAAAAATAACAACCTGCCAACAAGGTAAAACTCCACAACGAGGCTGAGCAGATCAAGAAATACAAGAAGACAGGCCACTGATTAATTACCACTAGAATCTAGAGAGATTGACTTGGTATCCAGATGACTTTAAGACATTGTCATATTGTTAAGTGACCCTCACCTGGAGGCATGAAGGCATGGAAGACAGGTGGTGACACCCACATCTGAAAGGAACAGTCTCAAGAGCTGGATTTGCCATTGACAAGAAACTTTGTCAGACCAAACTTGCCTTGCAACCATTTTATTTCTGTGTGTATCTGCAATTTCTCACTGAATTAATCTGTAGCAAAAATGTCTAATTGGGTATTCCAGAACTTTCCCTCAGACAGCACCAAAGCCTTTTGATCCAGTTTTAACTTAGAGAAACACCCAGACTCAATATATTCAAATTTTAGTGTTGGTGTGCTTATAGTGACTCAAAGCAAAAAGGGAACCAAAAGGTCTTTTCAGATCGGGTGGTGGATGTGATCCTTTCCCCCAAAGTGTGAGGAGAATGTTTTATCCCTCATCAGCATGCATGAGTCCATATGGTGGGTTTTTTTTCCAAAGAAATTTCTTTGTAATCAGAACTTTTCTGTGCAGCATTTCAAGGTGTATTACAGAAAGGATTTTTCTGCCTGAAAGTATTGTGTTGTTAGAAGATTTCTAGTTATCTCAGGTTATAGGTACAGAACAAAAATTTAACCTCTTATGCCTGCCATTGTTGAAGCTGGGAGGGTCCTGATTTCAAATTCAACAAGAAAGGGCACACATACATGTTAATTTAAAAGGCCTGAAATGAATCCCAGCGTCTCTTCTGACTGCTTGCCTCATCCAGCCAATCTCACCTCAGACCACACCACCTGGATTCAGGCATAGCCAGCTGGATCTTATCCATACCACCATCTCAGCCAGTCAGCAAGTGAGATCATCAGGATCAGATGTACTGAGGTGGGGGCTTGAGGGGCACGATCCCCCTGTTAGTACCTGCTGTTGCAGAACGTATTCCATTTCACATAGCACTGCCATGCAGCTGTGCAGTCCTTCTAGATCATACCCAGCCTGGTAATCACCCATCCCAGCCATGCAAGAAGGCATACAGGTGCATAAAGAGACTGCAGAACTAACTCTTTCCCTGGGGCTGAGGCAGTCACATGATGAGAGAGAAATTCCAGGAGATGTCCTTGTTTTCCCCTACTATCCTCAACAGTATGTGCTGTAGCCAAAGACCTGAGAGCAGCCCCCGACTACCTCTGTGTGGTCCCCACGTGAGTCACCAGTACCTCCTGGTACCAGCAAGTGCCTGCACTCATCCCCTTGACTCCATCACAGAGGATACCAAGCAACTGGTGTCCTGCTGTCTCCATCTCACACACCATTTGGCATGCAGATGGCAAAGGGCTGAGAAGATGTGAAATGAGGAGACTATGGGGGCTACCTTGCCATTTCCTTCCCAAACACTTAACTGAAAAGAGATCATAAGCCACCAACTGACAAATGGCTGCCAATGAACAGAGTCCCTGCACTGTGCTTCTGGCACTTGGAATGCAGCAGGCAATATGCTCTCCACCAAGGAGCATTGACTGGCGGTACACACAATTTTCCCCCAGCCAGGGTGGGATCACAAGTGCAAAAAATGCTCCTGGTGCTACCAGTGCCTCTGAGACATCAGCAGAAACACAAGCAGACTCGTGATATTTGTTACCTCAAAATGTCTTCTGTGCAGATGAATGTGTCTGGGCAGATATGAACAATTTAAATCGCAGGATGCGTCAGCTTTGCTACTGTTCAACCCACTCTGGGAATCATACTTCAGCATCACAGCCCAATTCCTTCAGTCAGTGATTGAAAACTGCAGCCACAACTGCACTGGCATCTCTCCAGGACTCTCCAGGTTTGTCATAGAGTTGTCCCTAGGATAGGTCTTTGCCCTTGGCTTTGGTTAGTGTCCCTAGGCCTTTCCTATCAGAGGAGGTGCTGGAAGTGTGAATTTCCATGCCTCAGGACTGCTTACTGGAGCACGTGCACTGCAATTGCCAGTGGAAGAAAGCACAAGGTCCCAGCCTTTGCCCTAGCTGCCGAAGCTGTCACCTCCTCATTGCAAAGTGTTGTACTGTGGGAATCTGCAGTTCTCCAATGCCTCCTGGCTAGGAGTAGAGCTGTGAGGCCAGCAGGACCCCTTCGTTTGTGCCTGCATATATATGGGCAGGTTTAATTCCTATCTGTGCTGTTCCATTTTGCCTGGATTATTTTGTGCACAACTCAGGGGACCGTCTGATGAGATGTTTGGGTGTTTGAATCCAAAGCCTAGTCCCATAGGCAACAACTCTCCCAGGTCTGAACTGCTTTGAGACATCTGCCTCTCAGGGCTGAGAAGAGGTTCCCAGGCCTGCTCAGATGAAAACTGTCATTGCCTGCTTGGCACTGGAGCTTGGATGGGAATTCTCTTGTTTTTCATGAGCAGGCTGAGCGGTCAGCACATACCACTAGCAACAGTCAGAGGAGCAATAAATAGCCTACCCAGACCAGAAGGAGACAACCTGTTCTGACTGGACCGCTCATCCGCTCTACTGGGCAGAATGACTCTTGCTCTACATCAAGGTCTCGTGTGTTCTGGGGAAAGAAAGCCTCCAGCCTAGCTCAGACTGCACTGAACAGGTTCTTGAGGATGAGCTATGGTTACTGCTTCGATTTGCACATCCCAAAGATGTAGTAGGCAGCCATCGGGATAGTCTTCACTCCAGGGGGATATGTTTCCCTCCCACTCCTGAAGCAGTGGCCAGAGAAGCAGAAGGCATGGCTGCAGGCTGGTTGTGGACTGCTCCTCCAGAACTGGTTCCCACTTGGGCAAATGCCCAAGCGTCTTCCTGCATCCTAACAAAAGTCCCAGTTTTGCTCGTTCTCCAGGAAAAGGAGCATGTTGAAAGCTTCAAGATTCTGTAACTCATCCCAGGAAGATCCTGTTTTTCTAGATGATGTTTCTTTGTGGACTTGCATCACCCATAAGAGTGTAGGGAACAGGAAAGGTCCCAAGTAGTCAGTGTAAGCCCATCCCTTAGTGTTTCCCTTTTCCCCTTTAAGGTCTAAAACAGAAGCAGACATAAAGGGTGATCCTACTGCTAAAGGCCAACATTTGCTTCTAGTCACCTCATGCCTAGCATCAAATATGAAATAGCCAGGGGTTGTAAAGTCCTCTGAACCTGAAAAGTGCTAACTAAGAAAATAAAGCACAACACAAGTGTTATTAATAAATGCTAGCCACTGTTATATAACTCCTAATCATAACTGCGTCTTTCGGCCTCCATTGTTTCATTGTCAGGCTGCATTATCTGGGAATTCTTACCCACCGACCACAAGAAATAGCCTGGGCTCTGTGGGTTTTCAAACTTTGTTGTTGGAAAGCTTTTCATGCAATTGTTTTTGCTTTGCACTGTTGCCTTCCTTATTGTACAGATGTGGGTGTGTATCGCAGCCCACACCCTCTGTCTTTTGCCCCAGGATAACTTTGAAAATGAGCTGATCTGTCTCAGGGAGTGTTTTTCCTAAGAATTCTCTTTAAAAACAACAACATTCAAACCAAAAAACCCTCATTTTCCTGAAGTGAAGCTTGTGCAGAGGAAAGATGCTAGCCTGCAATTCCAGCAGAATAAAGACTCCACTTTATCCTCAGAAGAGACTCCCCACAGGACTGTCAGTGCTTTAGCGCTGGCCTGGAGGAAGAAGGGAGCATGGGGTGACTTGGTCTCTGGTACCTTTTCAGAGCAGGYCATCTCTGCAGTTGCAGGGTTGGGCTATCAGTGCTGAGTCTGGGACTCAGTCTCTCCTCTGCTTCTTCAGCGACCAAACAATGCTCCAGAGCTCAAGCCACATTTGGGCTCTGGTTCGGCAATAATCAAGCAAGAGCAGATGGGCTGCCCGCTCTCCCTAAGCACAACAGGGCTTCACCTGTGTGGCAGCATTTTGCAGATGGCTCCTCCTGCCACCCTTCCCAGTGCTGCCCTCTCCACCATGGCTGGCAGCTTCCAGCTAGTCCTGCTAACATGCAGAAAGCCAGCCAGCCACCTAGCTCCAGCACCACAGCTTCTCAGCTTCCCAAAAGCTTTTCATCTCCATGTGCCATACAATTCAAGCTTAAGCACCATCCTCTTACTTCTCAAAGCAGGCATCCCACTGCAGCATTTCCCTGTACCCATCTGAGCACCCCAGTCAACACCTTTGGTCATACAGGCAGCAATTACACAAGGGAGCTCCCTGGGAGAGATGTTTATCGTGGCAGTAACATGACCCTCCATCACTTGCTCCGGCCTCAGCTCAGCTTTGCTGTGCTCACTGCAAGCCCGGGATTTTTGTCTGGGAATATCTTCAATGCAATGTCCACGTTTCAGTTTTTCTGATGTTTTTTAGAGAAATGTCTTTTCCCACAATCCTCCCCCATCAGCCTATGAGTTTTCAGCAATCCTACTTCAGCATTTCTTGCCCTGTTTGCCGCAGTCCATCTCAAGGTTGGTGTCAATGGATCATTTCTACCTCTGAGTCAAAGTGAAGTTTGTCTGGCACTGACACATGCTTGGAAGTGAGTTTCAGATTATCTGGGTTAGTCACAACTATTCTTATGAGCTAATTTAGATACGTGCAGAAGTTTCCACATCCTGATTAGGAGTGTGTGGATTTCTGAGACACCTTCATGCTGRTCAGTATAAGACATCCACAGATCTGTTATACACACTGACATGGGAAGCTAGCTCTGTAGCATAGGTCATAGCTGTTCATGATAATAGTGGTGTCATTTCCTAGGGCCCAGGCTAGAACTGACCACAGTGAAAAATGGCTTTCTGATCAAAATGAAAAATTTTGCTGAACTTTGTCTGGTTTGTGAGAGAAATTATAAATCAAAACCAGAAAATGCTAGGCAAAAAGTTTATGGTGTTCAGTTTCTAAGGCCTTTATTTTCTCTACCAACAACATGTTTTAAAAATCAGTGCATTTTTTTCCTCTCTTTTCACTGGAAAACCTGAAATGACACAGGAAGCTAAAAATAGTAACAATACCCAACCAAGTCATTGGTGTTTTTCAATCAGCTCCAATGCAAACCTCGGTGTTGGCTCAGGCAGGATTTGTTATTCTTCTGACCAGGGCCTATATTAGGTCCATGAATATATCCAACCAAAACGGTCTAGGAAAGCCACCAACCCACTCCTGAATGGTTTTCCCTGAAGCTCATCCACTGTCTTGCACCTTCAGGCAGCAAAAAGTAAAGTCCAGTGATGTTCTTGGGGTAAGGACAGAAGTGAGGAGCACCCACTTAGTGCAGTGAAGTAACCACAGAGTTGCAGTGTCCTCCTCGAGCAGGCACGTCTGGGGCTGTGGCTCTGGGATCGCCCTCTCTCACCACTGGGGAGAGATGGTCACTGGGACACTGTTCTCATGGGGCCATCTAGACAATCCTGTTGGCTGCGACTCCTCCCCCGATGGGTCCTAGCTCTCCTAGTTTACCAGCCTCTGGCCTGTCCTGCAGTTTGTAGCTGAAGGGAGGGCACAGAACTTGTGTGGCTGTCACCGGGAATCTTCTCATCTCTTTCTGTCTGTCCCGTCCTAGTGCTTTCCCTTTAAGAGCGCGTGAGATGCAGGGCAGAGCACAAGGCACTGAGGTTGTGTGTACTGTGTGGAGACCTTAGGCAGCCCAGGAGACCACTCTCTCGGGACCTCTGCATGGCACAGAAACATCTACCTAACAATTGAGGGAATATTTTCCACCCAAAGAATCCATCTCATGGTCCCCTCTTCATTTGTGACACAAGGGAAAATGTGAAGCAGCCAAGACGCGTGAATCACTGTCCCAAACAACATATAATGAACTCATAAAATCAAAGGCAGGGTTTGTTTCAACCCGTGCTGCCAGGGCTCCTTGGACATTGTCTGGAATGAATTTAAGTTGTTACAAAACTCTCTGTGTCTCTGTGTATGTGTCTCTCTCTTCCCCCCCCACCCCCCAACTCGTCTTTCTTCTCTTCCTCCTTCACATTCCACTTTCCTCTGACCTTCTTTCTCCTCCTTTCACTCTCACCTTTCCTCTCCCTCTCCTGTTTTCCTTCCCTCTCATTTCACCCCTTCCTTCCTTCCTTCCTTCCTTCCTTCCTTCCTTCTTCATTTGCCCCCAGCCTTTCCACTTCAGAGTCCCCAAACCCCCTCCCAGCCCTTCCATCTCTTCTCTTCCTGTTATCACTGACTGGGGTATCCCTAGCACCTTCCAGCCGGACTCGTTTCCAGGATAGATTTGAAGGAAGACTTTTAGCTGATGTAACAGGGATGGCTGTACTATCTGTGTGCTGTGACGTGGCCATGCTAAGGAACCCGTTGGTCCCATGCCAGCACCTTCACTCTCCTCTGGCGGGAGTTCATCCCTACACTCATTGCAGGAGTCTGGGTGGAGAGGTGAGATAACCAAGCAATGTCCCGGAGTGTGGCAGGGCCTGGGGTTGGAGGTACGCGACCACTGAGGAGCAGCACCTATCCCACCGGCATTGTTCTGGTCATGTCTAGCCATGGCGAGTGCCATGCTGTGGGCCAAGGGCTTGGGCCAGGGGGTACGCTGACCCCAAACAGGATGCCACAGTGAGAGGTCTTGTGTTTTAGCAATGCAGCGGCAGCCGTGCTTGGAAAACTGGTGTGTTGCAAATGACTGAATGACCCTTTTGCACATGCTGGGGAACTTCACCCTGACTTTGGGAGAGCATCGTGCTCCACCCTACTGTTGCTGGGAGATGGGACATGCTCTGCAGTCTCTGCTGGGTGTGATGATGTTGGCAGCAGCACAGGCTTCTGATCTTCCCAGCACATCAGTTTGGCCAGGTGCTCCTGTTCATTCTGCCTCTTTCCAGGTTCTGGGGGGAAGAAGAAATTAGGCCTACTGGCCTTCCTGTGTGCCAGCATTCCCAAAGAGGCCAAGAAAATCAGGCACTTGAATCCCACTGGTATTTCAAAAAAACAGGGATTTGTTTACATCACTCAATGCACTGCTGCTTGCAACCAAGCGAGCTCTGGAGCTACAGGCTGCTAGCAGAGACAGTGTGAGGCCCTGCCTGAGACAACATTTGAAAAGCAGCAGGCCCCATTGCTTTCAGGACCTGAGCTGGCGTCTCTGTGCTGTGATACATGGTCTCACCACCATGCTGGGAGCAAAATGAGGGCCCTCTGCACTGTGCCCTACTGAGCTGCAAAGGCATGGCCCAAGTTCCTGAGGCTTTCTGGAATTCCAGCCCAAGTCTACCCAATTCTAAATGCTGAATTGGTTTGGAGCAAACAAGACACAAGCCAAACCTCAACTCCAGCCATGCCAGAGCCATGCTAGCTAGCTGCTCTCGGCTCACACAGGACATCCTCCATTTGCCAGGGAGGTTTATGATACAGTGTGGCCATAACCCATGCTGCTGGCTCAAGCAGCAGGGGCAACTTGGCTACTGCAGGGAGTGTCTCCATTGTTCAGGTGCTTTTGCAGACCCATATGTTTGCAGTTAGACCTCTTTCTTTGGTCACTAGCTGGGAACACCCCTGCTGCACTAGGGAATGTGCTGTGTGTGCTCCGATTGCAACATCAGCAGCGCCTTTCTGTGGTGAATGCTTTTTTTCTCCAACACCACAGAGAAGGCATTATCCACCAGCAAACATAGTTCAGATTCCTCCAACACATGAGGCAGTGGGACTTCACCCTGGTCCTCCAGAGCCCTCCTGGGCTGATGTAGTGAGCCCCAGGTTAGTAAGCCACTAAGTGGAGCTGTGAAGTGAGAGCAGATAGGACGGGGATAGCACCTGAAGATGCTGAGGTATCTAATGAGGTTTTTTAAGAGTCTTTTCTCCTCATGCTAAGGCCAAAGTTTACTGTGCTCGCCCTTCATAGGACAGATGAGGTGTTTTCCAAAAGAAGCCCTTGCCCTGCATCCATGTTACCCTGTTTAGTTTCCTCACAGCAATGGTTCCCAGCTCTGTCCCTTGACTAGAGGAAAGATGCTGCTGGTGGGCAGCTATGCTACCCCTGAGAGACCCAGCCACATGGGGAGTTTGCCAAAGGCTCCCGCATGCACACATGTCCGTATGGATGTGTGCGAGAGAGACTGCACAGCCTTGTCCCCTCCACCTCTGCAGCAATGCCAATGCCTAAAACACAAGTTTAACTGCAAGTGTCCCAGGGGATGAGTTTTCCATGAAGTAATGGTACCGAGAGATCTGTTCCCAGACTGTGGGAGCCAAAGATGTGAAAAGATGGTGGCATTCTGGGGCAGGAAAACTGCATGGAGGCAGTAGAAGGATAGTGAGGGACTGGCAGAGGCTTTCTCCTTTTCCAGCCATGCCATAATGCTGCTAATCGTGGAGAAACGGCACCATCTTGTGGCTGCCCAAAAAGGACTCTGCTCTGCCTGTTGATTCCCTGCAGTGCTGGGGCAGGCCCTCCCGCCAGACTACCATGCACCTTCCAGTGCTGGAGAAGGTACCAGGTAGCCTGACATTTCCAAACTGGCCCCTGTTACTGTTGTGCCGCTCATGAAGGCTTAGGACTGATGTGTCCCCTTGCTGGTGCTAGGGAAGGAATATGTATGGCCAAGGATGAGCCGGCTGCTCTAGCCAGAGCAATAACTGCATGGACAGAGCAGGGGGTGACAACAAATGGGGTCATGAAGTGGGGTGATGAAATTCCTGAGCAATATGCACACACAGCCATGGCAATGATACAAGAATTTGAATAGCTAAAAATGAACCTTAGGCTGGCTGGAAGGGGACAGACTAATGGCTTGCATCTCAGAAAGCTACAGAGAGACGGAAAGGGGCACAAAAGCAATTCCTTCCACTCACTGCTAACCCCCAATAATGGCTTTTTGCTAGGTCTGGGGTCCTCCAGTGAAGCAAGGTGCTCTCATCCCATTCAGCATTGCCCAGGGTATGCCTTCACTGTGGCAGTTAGCATGAGTAAGGAGGCATGACTTCTTTCATTCTGTGAGAGCAGCCATGAAAAGATAGCACTGGAGCTGAAGACATGCTGGAACAACAGGATCACTGCTGAGGTACCAGCTGAGCCACAGCTTGCTGGAGGCACAGAAGGTGTTTGGGGAAGCATTGCTCATCTGCCTCCCTACACATCTGTCCTGGCCTCTGCACTCTCCTCCAGAAAAGGCCTAGCAGACCAAGGCAGATTAACACACTATGCCCTCCGAGGAGCAGGGGTGGGGGCAAGGTGGGGAAAAATCTGTGTAACATCACCTCGCAGTGATGTTGCACCTTGTTTCTTTTTCCCAGACCACTTCACCCCTTTCAGCCAATAACTGGTGGCCTTACTGGGGCCTGATTCTCATGTCTGCTCATGCCTTAAAATAGGTATTTATGTCATTAGTCAAATGGCTTGTGCATAAATGAGAATCGAGCCCCAAATGCTAAGCTCTCCCGACTGGAGGCAAGAGGCCCATGTAACCCAAGGTGCAGGTGAAGATGTATCCCTTTTTGTATTTCTGCCTGTGGTAATGTAAAGCCAGGCTATTTGGGGCACACAGACCTGAAAACCTCACCATGAGCTGCCCTCATCAACCACCCTGGGTGTCACAGCAGAGTTGTTATGACAAAGTAGCGGTGTTGCCCCTCAAGAAATGCCCCCTTCAGGCTGCCCCAACACCTCCTGTAGTGCCCAAACCCCCAGGAGCTGCTTGCACCCAGACCCCAGGCCTGGCAGGAAGTTTGGGAAGTCTCTCTGTTCTCTGATCATGTGTAGGAGAGGAAGGACCCAGATGGCCTTTCAGGTGCTCTGGGCTTGCAGGAAGGCTGGTGGTGAGCAGGAGGCACTCAGGCTGGAGAGAGCAGACCCACGTGGCCTGGGGAGCTTCAGTTCATGAGCTGCCAGCATCATGGGGCAGTGGTAAATGCACAAGATGCCTCAGTCAAAATATATCCAGTGAAGCGGGGTGTTGGTGCCTCTCTGCAGTGCCCTGGAAAGAGCGCTTTTCAGTTCCTGAGGACAGTTTGGGTGACCTGCATTCAAGAAGAGTCTGGGTGTGGGGAAGGGCTCTTAACATGGCATGGGAAGGGAGATGTGTCTGGCAGGATACTGGCAACCCAGAAAATGAGGCAGGCAGGTGAACTGCAGAGCATCCCTTTGAAGAGTAAATAAAACAGAAAGAAGGAAAATGTGAGAATTATGGAATCATCCTGAGGACACCCCAGTGGCTAAGACAGAATCCTCTTCTTTCAGGCACCACATTTAAAATCTAAAATAAGGCAGAGCAAACCCCCAGCTCATACTGACTCCACAGAGAGTGGGGATGCCAGTCACCCCTGAGGGCAACAGGATACCCCTCACAGGCAACAAACCTATTCCTTTTCTAGTGAAGAGGTTAAAGAAGGACTCTGGGAAGGTGGTAAATGGAGTCTTTTCCCTGTCTTCCCAATAAGGTGAAAGGAACCTGCCTGGGAACCCAAGCCTCCACCTCTTGGAGCATTTCCTACATACTAGAAAGTAAAGGCAATGAGTGGGGCTGGTGTTGCCTGCTGGCGAGTTTCTCCTTTGGCATAGCTGGTGGCAGGCTGTGGCTGCCCTGCTGCAGGTCCTCGTCTGGCAAGTGGCACAGCCTTGGGGCATTCAGTTTGGCATAGCCTTGCTGCATTCAGTGCCTCCATCACTGGCCAGGTCTAGAAACACAGGGTGGCTCTCTGTTCACTGTGCCTTTTTGTACAGAGCTCTGGTCTCTCACTTGTCATACCCCAACTGCAGGTGAGCTCATGTCATCCCAAGAAAGGCAGGGAGGTGATTTGAACTATAAAGATAGCATGTGTCTTCTTGTTTGCCTGGCTTGGTCAGTGTGGACCAGAGACTGAATAAGAGCCATCTGACTCAAACCCTGCTGTGCTGATGGAGGTTGGCAGGACAGTGAATTTGATTTTGCTGGCCTCCCCATTTCCCCATGGCTCAGTTCTCTGCTGCTTGGACTTCTTGCAATCAGCCACATCTTCCTTCCTCCCTTATAAGTGGATGATCTGAAATGGGCACCCATACATGCAGAAAGCAAAGTATCTGGGAGCTGAGTTTTCAGGGAAGGTGTTGGTGAGGGTGGTATGTGGGGGTGGGGGGGGCAGAGGAGGTTGAAAGGAGACACATTCAGCCCTTTGGTGAGTTCAGGCTGGGGTGTTTGTCTCAATTCTGTGCTTGCCTCAGAACATGAAGGGAGCAGTGGGGTTGGTGGGACCAGCAGAGGGCAAGCGAAGGCTGCGCAAGGCCCGCTTGCACTGGCTCTGCAGAGCCTCCATCCCCAGTGGCTCCCAATCTCCATCCTCCCTACAGCTCTCCCAACCCTGTCTGGATAACACTGACAAGAGCCACCCCCAGCGCTCCCACCCTTGCTATCAACACATCCACTTCTTCCCCCTGCTTCTTCCAGCTCCCCATTCTGTTGTTCTCCCTCCCTCTTCTCTGGAGCTGAGGAACCTGGTACAGTTTGAAGGCCCCACTATTTGCTGAGATTTGTCTCTGCTGGGACTGCCACACAAATTCAGGCAAATCCTCCCTCCCTACCACTCAGCATAGGGAAAGCTCCTCCTGTTTCCCCACCATGCTGTTGATGACATAGCCTTCAAAGCCCATTGCTTGCTGTATTCAGTGCCCATCCTTTCTGATCTGTCCTGGGCCCAGCAGTAGAGGACTGGATTTGTCATAGGAGTGGTTTGTATCTGTCTGTGTGTCAAAAGCAACAGCCAAGAAAGCCCATTTGCAGGACTGCACCAGCTGTGAGCATCTGGAAGTGAGTCTCTGTCTCTGTCTCTTTGTGTTGCCTGATGCAAAGGGCAAATTCCTGCAGGAGACGATGTGAGATATCTGCCCCAGCAGACTCAGTGCTTGAGCCACAGCTTTTGCTCCAACAGCCTGTGCCTATCTGCCCCCATGATGGAGCTGGGAAGAAGTTGTGTCCTTCCAGAAATCCTTTGTTAAATGAGAAGCTCGCCTAGCATCAGACATCTTACTTCCAGGTGCCACAAGGCTAATCTGAGGAGTAGGAATTGGTGCACATGCAGAATGAGACCACCGACCTTGCAAGCAGCAGAACTACTGGCCAACACAAGGATGGCAGAAACCACACATTCACCCTCCTCTCCTCCCAGCCCTCCTGCCTAGGAGACCTGCTTCAGCAAAGGGCAATGTGCAGTGAGGTGAGTGCTGTTAGGTTGCTGGGTACCGCATTTGCAATGTTTGTATGCCAAGGGACAACCAAAATGTTGGTGCTGCAAATATCAGTGGTTTGGCTCCTACTACAGTGAGTCTCACTGGCATCCTCAGCAGCCCCACAGTTTTCCAAGTCCAAATTTACACTCTTTCTCTTGGGCTCTCTGTCCATCTTTGCAAAATCGGAATGTACTGAGAGCAGTGGAAATGGGGAACCAGGAAACAGCTTCTGCCTTCCTCAGTTGTTCATTCACTGATGTGAGGCCTGTGGACACTGGTTCAAGGACTTTCCATGTATGGTGGCCACCATATCTTCCATCACTTTTGGGTCCCAGGACAAGGGGGTCCCACACTTTCCTCTGAGTGTGAAAACAGCAGTACTGAGACTACTCTGAGATTCTGGGAGGTGACACAACCCCCCAGTTCAGCACTACCCTGGAGCATCTGGGTCAGGCTGGCTCAGCATCACTGCTCATTTTCATAATAGTCCTTGTGCTTTCTAATGGGGAAAACTGCCTTCAGGTCAGTCCTTGGGAGCACTCCTGCTTTGTGTCATCTGAGGATCTTGGAGCCATATCCCCTTCTGCCCACCCCTACCCCCCACCTTGGTCATCCCAACCTCATTTCAGCCCAGCCACAATGGCCTGAACTTTCCTTATGATCACTAGCTTCTCTGCAACATGCTCAAATCTGGCGTGCATGCAAGGCAAATCCTGGCCCTGCATTTACCTTCCTCTCTGGTATCTGTATTTGGACTTCCAGGGCTCTGCAGCCTGTGGCTTCCTGGCTGTCCAAGTGCCTCAGAGTCCCAGAGAGAGACAGTGGGAGTGCAATACACCTGCGTCATCTCTAACTGCAAATGCCTTGAGGTTACTCTTTCTGTCTCCTAGATCTCCTCTGCCCTGTCTCATGGTGGTTTTGCCCTTTTTTAGCCATGGTTGTGTCCCTGCTGCTGGGGTGGGGGAAATGTATTTGGTTCAACAAGGCTGAGAATGTGCAAACAGCATTTCCCTTGGGATTTTGGGCCAGCTGGAGTCTCTTCCTTCAGCAAGCACTTGCCAGCCCACCAGGGGCAGGGGAGACATACTGAGTTTCCACTTCTCTTGGAAACCTCTTTGCCTGAAATAACAGGATTGTTGCTGCTTTGCCTGGCTAACCAGAGATCTTCAGGGAGAGGAGAAATGCACAGGATGCTGAATGGGAGCTTTGCACTGGTGGTCAGTGCCCTTAAATGTAAACAGTGGGAAAATCCAGCACCATACTGGCACCTTGCCTTTCTCCTCACCTGTAGTATCCTTGTCAGTGCTTGCATTCCTTGCAAGGGTATCTGTGGCAGGGACATTTCCCAGACTGAACTGGAAGATGTGGGGATCAGCAAGGGTACTGGGAATAGCTCCAAATATTACCCCACCTAACCAGTGGTCTCAATGAGTAAGGTGACACAGATCCAGGTTTTCTGCTCACCTCCACTTCCTCACACAATTGCTGATTAAATTAGTTTTACCTTTTTCCTGCACAAGAATCGTGGAGTCAGTTCACAGGGGACCTGGGGATGGCTAAAGGGTAGGCATGTCGGGATGAAATCTGGAGGCAGCTGTGATGGGGAGACTGTCTGGGCTGTGGGTGTCAGTGGAAATGCCCATGTTTTGCTTCCCTCCTGACCAAACATCACAGGCCAAGCCTGACCCTGCTGCAACAACATATGAAAAGCCCCTGCACTGCAGGGTAGAGCAGACACTCCACACCATAATAGGAGGCTGTTCACCTGCTTGGTAAATCCCTGATTTCTTCTGCTTTGGGAACCAGGCGGAGGATTATATGTTGCCTTCCTTGGCAGCATCAGATGCACATTTGGTTTACTGAGCTACCAGCTCCCAGGTACTGCAGCATGGTGTTACCTGTGCTGTCATGCTGGCTGACCCATCAGGATGGCTTGCTGGTCTCAGCATGTTCATCTCTCCTGGTTTCACACACTGGGTGATGGGTGCACTTCTTACTGGGATTGGCAAAAAATGCTAGGGTCACTGGGGGTGGAAGGTGCCCATCTGTGCCTGCAAGGAGGCCATTCGCAATGCTGCAGTGGCCCAGGCCTCCTGCCAGTAGAAGAGCACGGCTGTCCCACCTGCCCGCTGCCCTGAGGCAGGGCTGCAGGTGAGGCCGGCCGGTGGCAGGTGGGGGCCACAGCTACCGAGAGCCTCCTGCGCCGGTGCCCAGCGCCCCGACGGCGGGGGCGTCTCCCCGGCCCGGCCTGGCCCGGCCCGCTCCGCTCCGCTCCCGGCGGGGCGGCCCCTTCCCGGCCCGGCCCGGCCCGGCCCGCTCCGCTTCGCTCCCGGCGGGGCGGCCGCGGGAGGGCGGAGGCAGGGCTGGCAGCGCCGCGGCGGGCGGCGCACACACGCACACACACCTCCCTGCATGTGATTAAATGGCTCGAAATCTGCTTCTGATTTCCTCGGGGAGGTGACTTTTCCCTTCTTTTCAACCCCGGGATTTATTGGAGCCTTTTTACTCCGCTTCCAGGCAGCGGCCGGGGCTCAGTTTCTCTACTTCTTGCCTTTTTTTTTTTTTTTTTACTTTTCCCTTTCCTCCCTTCCCTCCCTTCCTTGCCGCCTCGCCTCCCTCCCGCTGCCGGAGCAGCAGCCCCCGGCAGTGCGGCGAGCGGCGGCGGAGCGGGCGGGGAGCACGGCACGCTGCGGGCACGGCGCTGGGGACCCGCCCGCACTGCCGGAGCAGCACTCCCACTTTGCACTATTTCGCCTTGTTTTGCTTTTGCCTTTTTTTTTTTTTTTTTTTTGGCAAATTGTTATTATTACTTTTTTTTTCGATCAGCAAAGGAAGGCGGGGAGCTGCCCCCTCACGCCTCGCCGCCCGCGCTGCTGCCGCGGCCCCGCGCTCCTCTCACCGCCCGCGGCCCCGGACCTGCCCCCTGCCGCGCCCGGACCGACCTAGCTACCTGCCCCGCTGCGGTAAGCTGCTTCTCCAACTTCTCCCAGGCATAGTCCCTCCGCCCGCTCCGTGTCCCTGCTCGCCGCCCAGCCACGGCAAACACCGCCGAGCAGCTCCCTGTTTTTCTTTCCATAGTTCCCCCCCGCCCTTGTTGCCTTTTATTCCTCCTTCTTTCCCCTCGCCCTCCTTTTATTTCCCGTTTCATCCTTTCACTCTGTGCTCTGGGACTGCCAAAAATGGGACCTCCCCACGGCGGTGCCGGGGGTGCCGCCCGCCCACGGCCAGGGACCTCCTGGAGCCTGGCCCAAGCATCACGGCACAGAGGAGCAGAGCAGCCGTGGATGCTCGGTGCTTTGTCCCAGCCTGGCTCCCCTGGCGGGGCCCAGCCCAGCTTACTGACACCACCTCAACCCTGCCCTCCTGGCAATGTCAGGGGGCTATGCGTGGGGGTGCTCAGCACTGTACAAAGCCTCATAGGGTCGCTGCCCCACACTGCAGAGCTGTCAGGGGGGATCTGAGCCCAGTCTGGCCTCTCCCAGCATGTCCCAGGGTCCTACCTTTGGTGTCGGTGAGGGGAAGCAGTGGGCAGGAGCTGTGCCAGACTGCTGCATGCTGTGCCAGCTCTGGCTGACCAGGCACCGGACATACACGTGCTCTTCCATGCCCTGCAGCTCCTGCTGGAGGTTGAGAAGCACCCAGATTTTTTACATGCTTGGAAGTTCTTTGCAAATGCAAAGTGACTAGGCACCTTGCTGGGGTGTCTTTGCCTGTGCCACTGACCCCACTTTGGGGCTGTTGCTGGTCCCTCCTGGCATTGGTCCTTAGAGGGACCAATCTGCGGCACAGCTCAAAGGGTGAGTTCCCACTGGAAAGAGCTCCCATATGGCTCCCTTGCAGCTGGGTTGTTTTGAAGGCAGTCCTCAGGCTAGGCTGCACGAGGCCCCTCCGCGCACACGCCTGCACCCTGCCTCCCCTGGCCCCACGGTTTGGGCGAGGTTTGGCGGTTCTGGCCAGGGCATATGTGAGCAGAATGTGGGGCAGAGTGAGAGGATGGAGTAGCACAGGAAGAAAGGAAGCTAGGCTCTGTTTGCTGGTTTTACTTGTGCTTTTCTGTCTCGATGCTATTGGTAAGCCCTTGTTTCTTCAAACGCTGTCCCTTCCCTGGACTCCCCATCCTGCTGGAGAGCAGGTGGATGAAAACACCTTTATTGGGTTAAGAAATAATTGGCGTGATGGGGACATGGTGCTCAGTATCTTGCATGGTTTGATTCTCACCATGCTGGGCAAGTAGGGTTGGTGAGGAAGGCCACATGGGTAGGAAGGGCCCACTCCTCCGACAGAGCAGAGGTGAGCAGCAGCCAGGCACTGCAGCAGTCATGCTGCTTTGCTGTTGAGCTGGGCAGTGTTTGTGCAACCTCCGCTCTGTTGGATGAGCTTGCTCTGCAAGTGTATCCAAGCAGGGGACATGGCATGAGCTGGGCTGAACAGCCTCACCTCTGGCTGAGCCATTTGTGTCAGAGCTGTAGCTGGGCTGAGATGATACTGAGTGTAGACCTGGATGTGCAAACCCTGAATGGCTAGAAATGATCACAGATTGTTCTACCCCTGCCAAATTTGCTGTTGCTCTCCCTGAAAGTGAGGAGAGGCCAGAGCTCCCTGTGGCCAGTGCAGTGAGGAGGTGACTGGAGCTATGCTTTGAGCATGAACTTCAAGGCATTTTGATGGATGGAGGGAGCCTTTTCTTTCTGCAATATTCCATTTATGAAACAGAGGGAGCTGCTGTGCTTTTCTGACCACTTGGTGGAGCGAGCTGGCGAGTGGACAGGAGGTCCTGCAGTCCAAGAGCTGAGTGTGTGGTAGGTTACTGGGGGTCCCAGCAGCCTGGTGGAGATGCTTCCATGTGCACACCTGTAAGAGGAGGGCAAGTAAGGTCTCTGTGTTGAGAAGACAGCAGGTTTAATGCTGGATTTGACAGGAGCTGAGATGAGTTTGAGGTCTGGAGGAAAAATAAGTGCCTCAAAACCAGGCCTGGGAATGCAGCCAAGTGCACTGTGACCTGTAGTGAGGAGCCCTGCAGCCCTCCAGAAATGCAAACTGCCTTGGGAGTCTTAACGGAAGGGTGTTGGTGCTGTTCCCAGGGCCCCAGGTGGAGGTGGGTACCAGAACCTGAAGTCTTCAAGCCGGGCCTGGTCCCAGCATGGGCGACAGCTGGAAGAGATGCAGGCCTAAGCAGGGTTTCCAGGCCTTGAATGAGATGACTGTTGGTGCAGGCCTTGGGGCACATGCTTTTTTGTGTTTGAGTGTCTTTGTCTTCCTTCATCAGGGAAGCAGCCTGCCATGCCAAGGTGGTATACAGCATCTCTCTCTCCTGTTCCCCCACCCTGTTAGTCAGGCCTTGCTCCATAAGGAAACAATTATTCTGCGCCCCCATGAACCCCTCCCTGAGCCTGCGCAGGACACTTGCACTTGGTATGGAAATGCGACAGATTTTCCATATTCCACTTTGCCCGTGATGTTAAAAACGTACGTGACAGCCTCTTCCAAATACCGGAGACTGGGCGGGTACTCAAGCAATAACAGGCTGTGTGACACCAGGGGCATGAAATATTGTACCAATAGCCACGGAGAAAAAATGAGATGTCAAAGTGGTGTGTGTTTCCGGCCCTGTTGTCATGAGCTGTCCTGTACCCTATGTGAGAGATCTTTCAAAGCTGGCCAAATGTTGTCATCTCTGAATACCATTTTAAATATTCATCCAGACTATTTTCAACATCTGTGCCCGGCATGTTATGAAAAGGCAACAAGGGACGTTATGGAAACCAGACCACTTTATTCCCGTACGGAGTGGAAAGGGGCAGAAGTGATGAGGCCTTCTCTGATGGAACCACAAGAGTCCCATGCATCAGCTGGGATCAGCAGGAATAAAGCGCTCTGCATACCAAATGATATTCCTGGGAGCATGTGATGAATCCGAACAATGCAGCAGGAATGTGCAAAGGGGTTTAAGATGGCTAGGATGGGATTAAAGTCTTGTAAAGCAACAAGTCAAGCAGTAGTAGATGTTAATAAAACGGGGTTGCATTGAGGCAACCATGCTTTATGCTCCTTTGAGAATGGTGGCTCCAGATGTCTCCTTTAGCTGCTGTTGCATTAGGAGCGTTAGGAGTAGAACTCCAACATGCATTGGTGGGAAGCACTGGCCAAGGAATGCAACAAATTGAGTGTCACACAAAAAGGATTCAGCTCCGTAGTGTGCAGATAATACCATGCATAAATCTCACCTCCTGGTCTCCTCCAGGGAGAGAGGGGCTGGCTTCATCCAGGGCTTCTGGTGAGCCAGGTGGACTTGGGAGGATCCAATGGCAAACCTATGGACGCTACTGTGGTCTGCATAGCTTTATCTGTCTTTCCTGTGGACACTGTGACTTATGAATTACCAAAATGGGTAACTAATAATGCATTTAAGGATCCATTCTTTGACAGCTCTTTGCACATGTTTGAGTAGTCCTTGGACTGTTTGTTTCTTGGTGGATTTCTTCCTGCGTTTTCGATAACCTAGGAAATCTGGGCTCTGTTTCTTCTTTTTGCAACATCAGTCTGAAATTAATTCAAGCCAGGCCAGATTCTGACCACAGGTATGCCAGTGTAAATTTGAATGGAGTCGCTTACGTCTTGTTTGGCCTGATCTGAATGGAGTTGCTTCTGTTTGGTGCCAAAGGGGCTGAGGTCAGAATCTGGCCCATCCTTTCCTGCATGCAGTGTAATTTGTATGTGTCTCCTGGCACCGCAGTGGTATCATATGGCTTGTGTAATGCTGTCTCTGGCCTGTCAAAGTGCATTGCAATATCTATCACTGTGAGTGCCTGTTTCGGAAATACGGTCTGTCTCGTAATTGCCCACATGAATTGCGCATACTTTGCAAAGCAGAGGCTGAAAGCCCAAGGAACCTTTCTGATCTGAGGAGCCGCACAGTGTAACTGGCTTCACAAGTAAAAATGGATGAAAGTATGTATATATTTTTAGACTTCTGATATTTAAATTAAAAATGGACACAGAGGAGGGAGCTCATAAAGAATTAGTGCCACAGAGATAGAACACGCTGCACTGTGCAGGAGCCATTAGCCATGTCCCAAGTGGGCACCAATCATTCCATTAACACGGGCTGGAAATGCGATTAGCTCTGCTGCTCCCTCTGCCCCTCCTGCTCGCAACGTCTGCACCCCTCTGGCTTCTCTTCTCCAAGCCCTGATGCGCACTGCCCCTCACGCGCTCGGCCTGCCACCGTTTGCTTGCTTTTGCTCTCCTCTGCCTTGCTCCCTTCCGTCAGAAGGCCGAGCCTGGTCTCAGCGCCTTGGCTGTGTGGGGTTTTTCCTTTCATTTTAAATATTTCTCAGTTGTGTTTTTGTCCCTGCGACACATGGAATGATTTATCCGTGTCCGGAGCTGAGTTTGGTCTTGACGCATTCCGCTTGTCGGATGGGGGCCGAAACATTCCCCAGCTGGCACTGGGCTCCTCATGCAAGGGACCAGCACCCGCAGGCGGGTGCAAAGAGGAGGGAGGCCAGTGGGGAGGCTGGGGGCCCTGTCTGCTCCCCTGGAGGGGTCCCAGTTATGGGGGACTGGGGCAGGTCTGAAATGGGTAACTTCCTCAACACAGGTGTCAAGGTTGTGGGTTTGCCTTCATTAAAAAGGGCCTATAATGAGATGGTAACCTGCAAGTTCTGGTAGCAGATGTATCCCATTTAAGGGACACACTCTGGTCGTTCACACCCGTTCGCAGCTTCTCCACTGCCCTCAGCTATCTCCTACCTCCAACTGCATCTCCCTTGGGAGCTGTGCTGACATCTAGGCTGAGCGTGGCCACAGCGAGAGGAGCTGGGCTGAGAGAGGGCTCGGAGCGAGGTGGGCTGGGGTGCTTCTGTGAGCTGTTGGCCCTGGCCTTCTCTCAGGCCTCAGCATCTCTGCCCACTGCTGGCCCACCGCACCAGGCGAGTGGCGTGCCTGGATGTGTCGTGCTGCCGTGCAGTGAGTGCACCAGCACAGTGATCAGCCGGGGATCCGGGAACCCTAGAGGGTCCCTTCTCCAAGCGTTATGCAAGCACATCATTTCTCTTCTCCTTACAGTCCCCTTCCAGCCCTCCCAGTGCTTTCCTGCTCGGACAGTGCTTGAGCCGGGCTACAGGGCTTTTCTAGGGCTTTCCTGGGGCTTGCACAGCTCATGTACAACCAGTCCTTCAAGAACTGAATACTTTGGATCTGATCCCTAAATCCTTGTTTAGCCTCATGTGCTTGGGTCCTTTAGTCCCTGTTCGGGTGATTTCTGGAAACGTGCCCCTTGTTCCCTGGCAGGGCTGTGCTGCGAGGAGCATTTCAGTGCCCCTCAGGGGTGGGCACAAGCCTGCTCTTCCCTGCCGCGTGCCGCCTTCTCCCTGCCCAGTGCGCAAATCTAGGATCTCATGTCTGTGTGTGTGCAGGGTGAAGCAGCACTTTGAGGGGGATCAGACATCCCCTGTCCAAACTAATTCCAAATAAGGCCAAGTGCTTTCTTCAGGAATTGCTGGGGCAGAGTGAGTGTGAGCACCCCATGCACTGCTCTGCCCTGGCCCAGAGGAAAAAAAAGTCTCCTTTACTCTTATTGCAGTCTGACAGCATCAGAAAGGACCCACGGGGGAGCACTGTTGGTCCCTTGGAGGAGGGAAACACCTTTTCCCTGCCTTTGTTCGGGTGCTTTCCCCTGCCCCTCCCCTGGCAGTTCAGATGCAGTGCTGGCTGCTTGGGTTTAGCAATTGCCTGCCCTCTGTTAAAGACACATTTTTCAATGCGTGACTCAGGCCTCAAACGCGTTCTTGTGCGGATTAGCAAACGATATGCAATAACCCACTGCGGTGGCTGGGCTGCAGTGTGGAGAGCAGACTATTGCTGGGGTCAGCTTGCAGTTTCCCTCTCTGTTTTAATTGGAGAGGGCTGTTCCAGCATGGCAAAGGTCCTGGGTTCAAATCTGCCTAATAACTCCCTTCTCTTCCCTTCCCTCTCTCTGTTGTTCCACTTAATCCTGTAATTACCTCTGCAAAGCTACCACTGCCCTGATCTGTGCTGGGGTGACCCTGGGTCTGTTGTAGATCCTGGTGTCACTATTTGGGGAAATTTATTCTTTTTTGACTCACCTGCTGCACCTGTCTGTGTGCATTTGATCTTTGGAACAAGACCATTAAGCACCCAGATTACTGGGCTGCACTGGCACTGAAATGGGGAAGATCAGGGATGTGAATGGGTGCCTGATTTGCAAATACGCACCTAAACCCCAGTATTGCTCTCAAAGGTGGTGCTTCCCCTGGCAGGCAGTGGGGAAGGGGAGTCCCACAGAAGACCAGGCTGGAAGCATGGCCCCAGCAAGCCTCTCCTTAAGGTGTGGGATGCAAGGAAACACCACAGGTCGAGCTTATTAAAGTATTACTTTGAGGAGAAGTGGTGTGGAGGTGCTGTATGTAGTAGCTAATTTTTAAAGTGAAAAGCACTTCTGAGTGTTAAAGTATCATGATTTCCTTCCAAACCACATAGCCTATTAGCATTCCCCAAATAGAGAAGTGAGGAAATCGCCCACCTCAAAAATGCAGCCACTTCTGGGGAGGAGTGAAGCCGCAGCAGGGGCCTGAGACAGCGGGTGCTTCCTTGGGAAGGGTAAGCCCCAAACTGACATGCTTCCCCACAAGCCTCTCTCAGCTGCTGTGGCAGCATGAGCACTGATGATGGCTGAAAGCTGGTGACCATCAGAGATAACCTGATGGTCCTAATCCCACAGCAGAGTCAGGAAGACACTAGGGCACTTTCCCCTGCAATGCCATCTCTGCAGGCTTGGAGATCCACCCTGCTGCAGGCTTGTGTGTCAGGAGCCCGTATTCCTCCTTACACCAGATCCACGTGTCCTGTGCTGCTTTCAGCATCGCTGCTGGCATGCATGGGGCCAGACTCAGCCCCTTTCTCCTATGCTTAGTCAACAGTGTCTCCATTTGATTTGAACTGGGGGCAGTGAAGATGAGAAATGGAAGGGGGGCAGGTGGGAGCAGGGAGAGAAATACCCACTCCCGGGCCTCTCTGGCAGCTTGCCGGGAGTCCAGGGGTCATGCTGAATATGCATAAAACGGAGCAGATTGCAGCTGCCCTCCTTTCCGATACAGAGGTGAGGCCCGTGGAGACCGCAGGCCCCAGCTCTCTTTCAGCAGGATAATGGGGTGAGCTGAGTGCGGAGCATGTATGCATGTGTGTGGTCTCACAGATGATAATGATTTCCATTCATGCGATGCCTCCGGAGCGCTGATACACTGCTTGGCGAGCGCTGGAGCATTGGCTCCCAGGCGACTGCTCCCTGGCAAGAGCAGAGGCCTTAAAGGTTAGGCGTTAAACTTTTTGGAGCCCTTGCCCAGGTCCCCTGGCTTGGCTGGACTTGTGGGAGAGCTTCCAGGAACAGAACAGAAAAGCCTTTGCTCCGCTGGTGTCAGAAGTCAGCTGCCACAAGAGAAAGGGCAGAAAATGCTCCCGTTCCCCAGCACTCTGGACCTTGTCCCCAAGGCAGCATTAACCCTGGCCCATTGCTCCTGCCCTGCTCGTAACAAGCTGGCCTTCACGGGCCTTCATCTCCTCTGTGAACACCGGTGAGAGGCCAGCTGTGCTCTGGGCTTTTCCCTTGCTGTTATTTGATGTAAAGATATCAGGCCGGCTCTTTGGCTGGTGAAAAAGGGCCCTGCTCCGCTTGAAGGCAAGGAAGCTGTGTCCAGCTCTGGCCTGTTCTGGCCTAGTAGCAGTGTTCAGGCTTATTCCTGCAGCTTCTGCTGACAGATCCCAGCTGATGGTGATGTTTTTACATTTTGAGAGCTTTCATTCATTTTCAAGTGTTTTCACACTGTGCCTTGGGACACAAAGTGGGATGTGCTCTGGGGAAAGGAGCCGGCTGCTGGCTGCCCGTTCCCCACTGCAGATGACTGTGCTGTGCTGGGAAGGCATTTTCCAACATCTTCATTTACTAACAAATGGGGAATTGAAAGGTCTTTGCAGGTAGGAGACCTGATTATAGCCTTACTCATGCCTTCTTGCTGCCAGTGTAACAGAGAAGAGGTTATGGGGGTAAAAGACTTCTCTTTGGACGTGGTTTAGCTGGTGCCTCGTTAAATGCATCCTGAGCTGTCCTGGAGCAGATTGAGGTTGCTCCCAGTAGTTTCAGCTCAGGCAAGGAAAAAATCTTCCTGGCTGCTGGGAGATCTCTATAGGTTTCTCTCTCTCTTTCCTGTGTGCTTAGATGTTTTCCCATGTGGCTGTTCTTCCAGGGTTGCCTCGGTGCAAGATGCTGCCATGCGTCTGCTTTAGGGCCCCTGGCTGCAGGGTCCTGGGGAAGTGGCTGCACCCTGCTGGGTCTCTCTCCATGGCAGGAGGGAGAGGCCTCCTGCATGTTTGTGTGTGATGGGGATAGTGGGAGAACTGGAAGCATCACAGGGCTGTGCTGAGCATCTGCGGATATGCATGTGGTCAAGTCTCCAATGGCACTGCCAAGGGATTTGTGAGCATGTTGCAGGCTGCTGTGCTGGGAGAGAGGCCTGCACTGTGCCAAGTGCTTTCCCAGGGAGTGAAGAGAGGTGAGAGTTGGAGTCCCAGGCGCTATATGGGAGCTGGGACTCTCTGCCCGTGGGCTTGCAGAGGCTCTGGCTCTGTCCTCACGAAGTTCGGCTGCTTGGCACAAGGCAGGTAGTCCGGGAACAGCTGAAGCACCTGCTGACGCTTGCCTGCTGAGAATGTCCAGTAAGGCGGGGGGAAGGAGCTTTGTGCAGCAAAGGACACAAACCTGTAGGAAGTCAGGTTCACTAGTTCTACCATGATATAACTGATTTTTAAAGTAGGTCTCTCCTGTGGGAGAGCAGGTTTAAGGGCACTGGGATGCATGGTTAGTGAGTGTTCAGGTTTCCCCTTTCTCTGGAGAATGTGTGTTGCTTGTCCCTTCCCATGCAGGGCAGCAGTGTTGGCATAGCAGAAAGAGGGCAAGAAAGAAAGGACTGGCTCCTTGCCTTGGGAAAAAAGAGCCTGTAAGAGCCGCAGCTTCTTTGCCCAGGGCTGAGAGTGGGAGGGAGAGGGGACCTCTGTGCTGAAGGACAGAGATGTAATTGGGGATGCAGCTGGCAGACCCTTAGCCACACTCAGCCCACACTGAGCTGACTCAGCTCTCAGCAGCCCAACATTCCTGGCAGGTTTGTGCAGCGCATCCCAGTCTGTGCAGTCCATCCCATTGGGGCTGTGCAGTCCATCCCATTGGGTTTGCACAGTCCATCCCATCAGGTTTGCACAGTCCATCCCTTCAGGTTTGCGCAGTTCATCCCATCAGGACTATTTGGCCGATCCTATCAGGACCTGTGCAGTCTGTCCAGGTGGGTTTGTGCAGTCTATCCCATTGGAGCTGTGTGTGGTCTGTCCTATCATCAGCTTTGTGCAGTCTCTCCCGTTGGGGCTCTGCAGTCCACCCCATCGGGGGTCTGCAGTCCATCCTGTTAGGGCTCTGCGGTCTGTCCTGGTGGGGCTGTGCAGTCTGTCCATCCCATTGGGTTTGCACAGTCTGTCCCATTAGGATTCAGCACTGATCTGTGCTCTCTTGCTGGACAGTTCCCAGCGCACTGGACAGAGTAAAATTGGCAGTGTTCACCCTCCCCAGCACAGGCGGCCTGGTTGCTCAGCAAGGCCTATGGCCGCTGCTTCACCTCCCCCTCACTCTCGTCTCCCCACCTGGGAGGCAGCTGCCAGCCAGTGGGGCTGGGGGCTCCAGGCAGAGCACTGTCCTGCAGTGCAGGGGAGGCTCTTTATAGCTTGATGTTGGGGGGAGGGGGTTGGAAGGGCATTACTAATTTGCCAGGGACTAATGTCAAGCACTTGCTGGGGGACAAGAAAGAGGGGGTGTCTGCGTAATCAACTTGGGCTCAGTCTAGAAGCTGTTAGCAATGCAGAGAACAAGACCTCTCCAGTGTGTTTCTGCAGGCTGCCTTCATGGTCCCCCAGCAAACAGCGGTAGGAAACTGCTACCTAGCTGTAAGCCTGGGGCAGAGGCCCAGAGCAACTGTGAGCGCTGTGCCGTGTGCCTGCCCTGCCCCCTTTCCCAGCAGCAGCTATGGCTTCTCCCCCTTTCACCAGCAATGTGGTCCCACTTTGATCTCAGCAGGGCTGCAAGGCTCTTGCCATCATCCCTTGTGCACAAGCAAAACAGACATGCTTAGCTGCCGAACCGCGCCACTGCAAGCCCTGTTTGCCAGAGAGCAGGAGGGTGGTGTGGGGTCTCTATGGGGCATCTGGTGTGGGAGAGCACTGAAGGTGCAGGATGCAGACAGACTGGCTGATGTCCTGCACCACAGTGCCTGAAATAAGATTTAGCTGTGGTCTAGCAGCCGGGAGTGCTCAATTCTCTGCCTGCCCTGTGCAGCACAAAGCTATTGGGTTTGCTGGGGAGAGTATTTGCTTTGTACCTCCAAGGGAGCATTGGTCTGGTTTTCCTGATTGGAAAAGTTTCAGGGGAGCCCATTCACTCTTCTTCTGGAGAGATGCTCTCCTTTCGTACCTGATGCAGCAAATGGTGCAAACCCAACTGGAGGTGGTGAGGCACTGGCAGTGCCAAGCTGAGCACCATTGCTGTCTCTCGGCTACATGCTAGTCTTTCATCTCCCAACACTGCTGCCCTCTGGTTCCTGCTCTCCCTGTCTCTGCAAGGGTATTGCTCTGGGATTGCACATGACATGACAAGAAGCAGGAGGTGACTTCAAAGGCCCTCAGTCTCTGGCCCAACACAAGGTTGAATGAGTTGCAGCAGTGGGGCTGAACAGGCCAGCCCTAGCGAGCATAATGATCCTGCCAGTGCAGGAGCTGCTGGTGGATGGGCTCAGAGATGGGGTGGTAACACCTCTGCAGACACACATCACAGTCTGCCTGAGAAGAAGAGGGAATTACATGAGACACATCTCCTCCAGCTCCAGCTACTGGCCAGGGTTGGCACTCCCTGGTACGGCACTGCTTGCTCCAAGCCTGGCAGAGTGGCTCTTTGCTGCAGTGACTGGCATGTCCCCACCCTCTTTCTCAGAGGGTGAAGACAGCGCATGACCTGCAGGAACCTGCCTTCTCCCGCCAGCCTTTGAGTATGGCTTTGGGCAAGTGGTTTAACACTGGCCTCTGTTTCCACCTCTGCTCCTGCAACCCTTGTGTGTCTGCTACACTGATGGAGTACAGGGTTCCTGGTGCTCTGAGAGCCCAAGGGATCTCCCTGAAAAGCTCTGCAGCACTGCCAGATAGCAGAGGCTACACCTACTAGGGAGAAGCAAAGACCACCAAGGGAGCCTCTGAGTTTTAGCAGCAAATATCTCCTTTCCCATCAGCAATGGATGAAGCAGCAAGTAAATGGTACAGAAGTGGTGGGATCAGGAGTCCTTCTGGGGGAGATCTCTGGGGAAGGGATGAGATCCCTTTCCCTGCTCCCCCCTTGGCTCGCTCGGAGTCGCAACATCAGCTCTGCTTTTCCAGAGGAGCTGGCTGCATGGCTGTGCTTGGCTGGAAAGGGAGGAGCTTCCCGCCCCATTAGTGGTTTGGCAGTCAGGAAAGAGCAAGCTTTCTTCCAAAGCGACAGTTCCTTTTTTTGTGAAAGGAAAAAATCCCAGATCATTTCAAACTGGCTGTTCCCCGCCTGCCTCCTTCAGAAGGAACAGGCAGACGGATAGCCAGGAGCAGTGTTGGGGGCAGGGGTCTATAAATTAGTAGCAGAGGATTTGCCACATTGAGTCGTGCCTCTAGTGTTGGCCAAAGCTTCATTCCTGAGAGCAAAGTGCAAAACCCAAGTCATCCTGTAATGATTTACTAGTGGGAGAAGGGACGATGTGGGGGGGGGGGGGAGGGATCTCTTCCGCCTTCCCTTGCTTCAGCAAAGGACTGATGCTATTGAGAAGAGGCCAGAAAGTCTTGGCTTTGCAGGCAAGCCCTCTCTGAGGTTGGGCAGCAGTTGGCATTGCCCCTCCAGCTAAGTGAGTGCGGGGATGGCTCTCACTTGGCTGTGCAGGCAGGGCAGCGCAGCCAGTGCTAGCTGCCCAGCCTGGCTTCTTGAGGAAGATCTGCCCCTCTCCTGGTGGCTTGCAGCACTCAAGACATTTCCTCAGTAAATGTGAAACCTGGCTCCTTGGCACAGAGCCGCTCTCAAGGCTGAGGATGGGGTATGACTGTTTCATGTCTCACTGCTTCATGGGACAGTCCTGATTTGGTCAGAGCCAGAGGGAGATGAAATGACCTCACATCCCTCATCCATCCTTGAAGCCAACAGCACATCAGCAGCTCATAACTGGGTGATGTACCATGTCCTCTGGGAGCAACCCAGCATTACCTAGACCTGTCCTGCAGCTGCAGGGAGAGGAGCCTAGTAAAACCCTGAGATTTCTTTCTCTTGCTTTTTCTTTTATTAACACATGGGCCAGACCCAGACCTCAGTTTCTTGGGGACAAGGCCAGAATAATCTCTTTTGGCAAGTGGAGACACTCTGGTAGCATGGCAGTGTGACTCAGAGGAGATACGGCCCCAGGCTCATAATCCCCTCAGAGAAGGTGGTATGCTTGTGGCCAGCTGGATGGCCACACTGGGTGTTTGGAACAGCAGGGAAGGTGGTGCTGACCCCAGGAGCCCCAGCTGAGCCACTGGACTTAATCCTGGAGAGCTGCTGCCTGTCATAGAATGTCGCCACAACATGTTTTCACTGTTGTTCTTTTTCCTAGTGCTGACAGGAAGTGTTTCAGGCTGTGATTTGACAATACTGGGCTTTCTGTTGCTATCATGACTTAAAGATCTCCTCAGCCTCTTGGGTCCTCCTGCCCTATGGTGCCGCAAGCTGTGTTACTCCCCACAGCCCCTCCTGGGGCACTCAAACAGTGCAGAAGAGCTGAGTACTGACTCTCCTTTCTAAAGGTGTTTTCCTAAGTCTGGATCAATCCTCTGCTTCAGCTCCCAGTGGGGCTGACCACAGGAGAAGTGCAGGGAGGTGTGGGAGTCATGATGGCTGAGCCCCCATCTTGCCGAACAACTTCAGGGCTTGGGGGATAGTGCTGTCAGCAAATTCTACAGGGATGTAGCCCCTATCAGCAAAAAATGTGTTTTTCCAGCACAAGTTTTTGCATGCAGGCAAAGGGGGGCTCACCTGTCCCCCTTCTCCCTCTGTCCATTAACTCTGACAGGTGTTGTGAGTATGTTCTTGCAGGATAAACTGCCCATGCAGTGGGCTTAACTGGTGAAGGGATGTCAAAAAGATATTGTCTCATTCCCTCCTCTGTGGCATGGCTAAACCAGCCAATGCTTCTTGTGCAAGCCTGGCTGAAGAAGAAAGCCAGCAGCAAGGTGAGAGGATAGGAGAGATGGAGATTGCTTGATTAGCATCCCATCCGAGGAGGCAGCTCCAGCATTGCTGTCAGAAGTCCCATTCAGAGAGAGCGGCCACCAAGCAGACTGCCCTCAGTGCTGGCATGTTTGTGCCTCCCACGCCTTTGATGTAGCCTGCAGAATTTAGAGGTGGGCTGACTCCCATCTGGGAGCTTTGAGAGGTCAGTAAATCTTTGCAGCTCAATCGTCATTTGTGATGGGAACACACTGGCCTCAGGCTGGGGGCAAGAAGGACACCTGACGCTCTAGAGTCACAGAAAGGCAAAGGAAAACACAGTGGGGGTCTCGGCCAGCCACGCTAGCATCACTGGGCTAATTTGCCTCCTTCTCTGCTGTGTGACTTGAGCTGCTTCAGCTCAGGGACATTACCTTGCATGTATGGGGCTGTACATAAAAGCCTGGCAGCTGCAGGCAGGATGCTGGGCATTTGTTCCCCCTGCAAAAGGCTCTCAGGGGGTCTCAGAAGTCCCTGTCATGCCCAAGATCTGCAAGACATCTGTAAGAGTCCTGGGGAAGATCTGTGCACAAGTGCCTGGTTTGGACCTCCTTCATTCCTAAGCCCAGCTTGTTCTGTCACCTCCCCAGGTATTTCATTCCTGCTGAGGTATAGATGAGGGATTGCTGTAAATAGGATGTCCCAAATTAACTACCTTCTCCTTTCCCAGGATGCTCTTTCAGTGGAAACAGGATGGGAAGATGTGCACAAATCAAGGCCCAGGTATCTGGGTCTTCCACATGCCTTGCCAACCCCCACATACTGGCTTTGCTGTGCTGTTTTAGCCTCTGAGGTGGAGCAAGCGTGGGAACTGCTGTCCAGCTGACCTGGACATGAGCTGCTGCATGTATTCACCGCTCTTTGCTTTTCCTCCAGGAAGGATCTGGTTTTCTTGCCCCAGGAGGATGGAGGTCCTGCAGCTCCTGCGCCTGCTCCTCACTGCCTGCATGCTGGGCCTCTCCCAGACAGTAAACCCCTTTGTGGCCCAGCAGACACCCCCAGACCCTTGCTACGATGAGAATGGTGCTCCACGCCGCTGCATCCCTGAGTTTGTCAATGCTGCCTTCGGGAAGGAGGTGCAGGCCTCCAGCACATGCGGGAAGCCTCCGACACGGCACTGCAATGCCTCAGACCCCCGCAAAGCCCACCCGCCAGCCTACCTCACTGACCTCAACACTGCCTCCAACATGACGTGCTGGCGCTCGGAGACCCTGCACCACTCACCCCAGAATGTCACCCTCACCCTCTCCCTCGGCAAGAAGTTCGAGGTGGTGTATGTCAGTCTCCAGTTCTGCTCGCCCCGTCCCGAGTCCACCGCCATCTTCAAGTCCATGGATTATGGCAAGACATGGGTGCCATACCAGTACTACTCCTCTCAGTGCCGCAAGATCTATGGCAAGCCCAACAAAGCCACTGTCACCAAGCAGAACGAGCAGGAGGCCCTCTGCACCGATGGCCTCACTGACCTCTACCCCCTCACTGGGGGCCTCATTGCCTTCAGCACCCTCGATGGGCGGCCCTCTGCCCAAGACTTCGACAACAGCCCCGTGCTCCAGGACTGGGTGACAGCCACTGACATCCGGGTCATTTTCAGTCGCCCTCATCTCTTCCGTGATCTGGGGAGTCGCGACAATGAAGAGGAGGATGGAGGCACTGGCTCATCACCCTATTACTATGCAGTGGGTGAGCTGCAGGTTGGTGGGCGCTGCAAATGCAACGGGCACGCATCACGCTGCGTGAAGGACAAGGAGCAGAAGCTGGTGTGTGACTGCAAGCACAACACAGAAGGCCCTGAGTGTGACCGCTGTAAGCCCTTCCACTACGACCGCCCCTGGCAGCGGGCCAATGCCAGGGAGGCCAATGAGTGCCTCGGTAAGTGATTCCTCCCTCTCTGTATTCCCTGTCTCATTTTCTCCCTGCAGGCCATAACCCCAGAGATGAGTTGCAAAGGAAAGAAGTGACGGGATTGTGACAAACTTAAGAATTGTGCTTCTCTTGAGATGTTTTTCAAATTCCTGGTGCGCTTCCCTCTTTTGGAGGGCTGAGAAAGGCTCTGGCATCTGCTCTGTCTCTTCTTTGGGATATCTCCTCTGTAACTGCAGTGATTCAGTGACAAGCCAAAGCACCAAAACCCTCTGAAAAATTACTGTTTTTCAGCATGTCCGCACAGGCTGAGGAGGCATCAGCTGTGCTTGCAAAGGGGTGTTTCTCTTGGGTAGCAAACCAGTTGCCCCTGGACCAAGGGAAAAATCATGGAGGTTCCCCATTGAGATGTAGTTTGGGTCAGGGAGGAGGCAGTGTGGCTTAAAAAAAGCCAAGAGATTAAGGAAATATTTGGAATACCGTGTTTCAACATTTTATCATTCAAATTTGGTCTGGCACAGTGTTTTGCATGGCCATTTTAGCTTATCTGTTCTTTAAAAAGTTTATGTGAATTACAAATGTTGTAATCTAAATGAAACATTTCAAAAATATCAAAACGACATTGTTCAGTCACCACGCTTTGACATTTCTTTTTCTATGGGATTTTTGTGGAAGCTTTTGCCTTTTATCCTAATCTCTGATAGGTGGGGGGATGCCGGAGACTTATGAACTCCTGGGAGAGGTAAAAACAACCCCTTACCTCCTCCTGGACCAAAGCCCAGGTCCCAGAGGGTGGCACAAGGATGGAGACAGGGGAAGCCATACCGTTAATCAACCCATGAAAGGCTCAGTGGATGTGCCAGAGGTCAGAGGGACTTGTTAATATTTCTAATCRATGTCTTGTTGAGATCCCAGCTGTCAGCTTAAATATGTATGTTACATAAGATTTCTTCTAAGAATGGCCAGAAAGGCAGCTATTTCAAAAGAAGTGCTTGAGCTGGTATTTTAAAACACCATATGCCCTGTGGAAGTGTGTCAGCCCATTTGTTTTCCCCCTTGTCTCAGAAAGATAAGTTTTTGAGCAAAACTTGGAATGAAAAACAAATCCGCACCCCTGGTCGTTTCCAACTCCTCCAGTGGTCTATGTCCAGTGGAGATTAGCCTAGGAAGATTTCAGACTGGCAGATAGATGGGTCTAAAAGCACACTGAGGGGGCAGTGGTTGGGTGCATGTCCCACCTCATCTGCCTTGTCAAGGCTGCTGTCGTGATGGCCACCCTGCCCCAGATCAGCCTCTGCCTCTGGCTCTTATGCTTTGTTAAAACAGTGTGATTACAGCAGAACAACTCTGCTGGAGCTGGCATAGAGGGGACTCCTGCCTGATACTTTCAGAGAAGGAACTGGATTTGGGGAGAACTTTTGCAAACCTCCCATCCTTCCCATGGGGCCCGGACCCTAGCAAGAGCTGCTGCCACGGCTTGGGTGCCCTCAGACCAGGTGGCCGAGCTGAGCCAGCTGCATGGCTGAGCAGTCCTGCACGGGATTGGGAGCAAGGCCAGCACTCCCCAAGCATCCCTGTGGTGATCTGCATGCCCTCCCTGCCCCCAGCGAGGTCACCCCTTTGGCAGATGGGCCTGAAAAGATAAACGAGAGAGAAAAGAAAAACTGGGAGGAGGCAGGGGCGCAGAGCGGTCCCTTCAAGACACCCCTGACAAGCCCTGCACACAAAGGCCTGTAGCCGAGCTGCGTGTGAAAGTAGTTTTTCCTGTTGATTCGCTCGCCTTCTTTCTCCCTTTCCTCTCTCGGGCTTTGTGCCCTCTCTGAAGGGACCTGAAAGAGCTTCTCCATCACACGCCTCCAAAGGGCTTAGCGGCTGAAAGCTGGATTAGCTCTCGGAGCCTTCCCCTCTGTGCCTTTCAACAATGACATCTCCCCAGCCAGCATGAACAGACGCAGCAATTAGCACCAATTAAAAGGAGAGGGCCGCCCGGGAAGTTCCCTTTGCTCAGTCCAGGCTGTGGGTGTTTCCCTGACTCCATCCCCCTGCGAATGCAGCCCTGGACATGGCGCAGGGATCCATGCTGCTGGCCCAGCCTGGATCACTTTCAGATGAACCCGAACCCACCCATGGGAGCAGTGTGGGAGGGCCCTGGGTGTGAGGTGCCGTTGTGATGGAGACTCACATGGAGTAGTCGGCATCACATGGAGAGCTGAGGAGGAGGAGGCTGGACCCAGGAATCCTTGAAGCCTCATGGCAGTCCAGAGCTGATCCAAGGGGCAGAGTTACAGGGTAGTTTCCAGCACCCTGAGAGCTGCTTGAGATAGAGCTAAGGGTCTGCTGTAGCTTCTGACCATGTTGGGACTGTTGCTTCTTGCCTTGGTGCTCCAATGGTCAGGTCCTTCCCTTGCATAACTCAGAGCTGTCCTGCAAAGGGGATTATCCTTGCCTATTGCCCCCCCTCCCCCCACAAAGTCTCTAACTGCTCTGGGGTGATGATGAAGTAATGTCCTGTAACATGTCATGATACTGGGACAGCCATGCATGACTCTGGAGATGAGAACAAATAAACCAATCTGAGAAAACCCATCCCAGGTTTTCCTGGAATTTACACCAGAGGCTGAGCTGGCCCAAGGTGTCAGAGGAAGAGAGAGGACTCAGGGGGTGGCCACACATTTCAGGGTGGAGAGCCCACCAGAGCCCCTTTGGTTCTGCTTTAGTTATTTCACAAGATTTTCTGCTTTTTGCCTGTTCTTGGAAATGCAGAGGCGAAAAAATCAAAGATAAAATTTGAGCAGCAGTGTAGAGCATGACCATCATTTGGCCATCATAAGGTGGCCATGGTGTTCATGGGACGAGGTGGTCACCATACCACATTATTACAGGGGCAAATGTGACTTTGGAGTGCAGGCAGCGTTTGGGGGTGCTGCAGCCGGGATGTCAAGACTGGATTTGTCAGGTGGCATGCTGCAAGCTGAAGACAGTCATGCATCAGCAGTGTCCATCCACCATGTGGGCTGGCTGGAGTGCCATTGGCCCACTGGCACCACAGAACTCTCCTTGTGCCCTGAAAGGCCTGCTTGACTGGCAATGTGCTCGTCCTGCCAAAAACAGGACCCCACCTTGTACCCTCCAGGGCGCCTCTCTTCTCAACACAGTGCCAGGAGCTCCCAGGGCACTTCGCTGCCAAGGCTTTTCTTGTCCAGGCCTGTGGAAATAGGCCTGTCATTTGGGGTTCAGGTGGCTATTTCTGGCCTATTAAAACTAAAAAGCAGCTACCAGCTCAGCAGCCTTGTGCAAGGAGCAGCCCCATGGTGCTGAGCTGACTGAAAAGTTACCACTTCTGATCCTCCATTTGGGATAGGAGACCTGGGGATGGTCCCTGCCCAAAAGGAGAAGGCGTTCAAGGCATGGTGGAGAGGTGGAGAAGGAGCCTGGTGGCCAGCTTGCTGGTCCAGGGGAACCAAGCCAGATCAGGATGATGGGAGACGAGGGGAGGGGAGAGGCTGCCTGTCTTCAGGTGCATTGTTTTAGGTGGGTTTTCTTCATTTGCCAAACCCAGGTAGGACTATTTGTATTAAAAACTGCTTGAAACAGGGAAAAGAGAAGGGCACAGAATGAGAGAGGCTTTCTCCCCCCACACACACACCCTCTACTGCCATTGAGCCCCCAGTCTTTTAGCCTGGGACAGAGAAGAATAATCCCTGCAGAGGAGCCGATGGGAGCAGAATTGCCAAAATCCAGAGACCCCTGTGTGATGCATCAGCTTCATTCTCATAGACCTGTGCCTTCCCTTTCCCTGCTGCATCTGGGTGTGCCAAGATGGACTGACGAGGGGCCTGTCCCAGCTGTCATCCGTGCCTGGGGGAGGCAGGGCAATGCTTCCCCACAGCAGCAGCAGGTCTCTGCCTACGCACAAGGAGTTGCTTGGACTGGACTCCCACTGCCACAGTGAGACTGGTCATTGGGTCGGCAGGCTGTCCTTGAAAACACCCGGGGCTGGAGGGGAACAGATTAGTGCAGTGCAGCCACTGGAAGTAATTGATCCACTCCTTGGTAATTCTGGAGCTCTTGTTCCCATTGTTGCCACCACGGCTGGAGAGCCTTTCTGAACGCCATACAAAAGGGAAACCTTGCTCCAGCATGCAGAATCCGCTCCACAGAGCAAGAGGATAATACAAGGGGCTTGCTTTGATCCAGGGCTCTCCAGGGAAGTGGCTGCACTCTCTTATGAAGACCACGCTGGCCACAGTTCCCTCCACTTTGGGCTGGGTGGCAGAGTGGCTGGCGGGTCTATGGTGCTACAGCTGATCAATCCGTGACATTAGTACCCACAAATGCCACGTCCCAGGTTGGTGAAGGGGTTTGCAGGCACCTCTGTGCTTCACCCATCTCCTTTGCCCTCCCCTCCCTCCACATGTTTTCTTTCTTTTTTTATCTCAGTGACTTGGATGCAAAATTCTCTCAGAAAATGCCATTTTGAAACCAGTGAACTGGCCTGGGCTGTTTTACACTGGTGCAGCCTATGGTCAGATGAGAAGAGGATCCAAGCTGCCCATGGCCTACTGGCAATCACATCCGCAGGCACAGGATTAATGCCAAGAGGTGCAGAAGATCTGAGAGCTCAGTCTGTAGCTGGAATTGGGCCAAAGCACCCTTACAGCTTCAGCAAGTTAATTAGCCCCCTTCATCTTCTCCTGGCTGTCCTGGGTCAGCTGCTCATTCAACCCCTTTTGCAGCCTGTTTTCAGAGGCTGTGAGATGGCTCCCCATGAGCAACGACAAGGGAACCCAGCCTCTATGGAGGGGATTAATGCTCTGTCTGATGGTCCAGAATCCTTTTCTAGGGACAGGGCTGGGGAAGATCAGCCTTGTACCTCATGTTCCTGGCTGTCAGCTCTTGCCTCTCCCAGGCAGGCACTCAATTTTTCTTTTCTCCTGCTTTCTGGTATCAGAGGTAGGAGCCCTTGGCCCTTCTGTCCAGCATCTTCCCCGCGACCTTGGACCACATGTTCCTCTCTGTGAGAGTCCTCTGCACTGCTGGGGGAAAACAAACTAAGCAGTAATTAATGGGTGAGGAGGAAGGGACCACCCCAGAGAGGTGCCCAGCACAGAGTAGCCCATTGGTAGTGCCGGGGTGCTGCTGTCATCTCTTGTCCCAGGCTTGGCTGTGCCACCTTCCTGCAACCATGTGTGAATCACTCGCACCCTGCCTGCCCTGTGTCCTCTCCAGTGCAGCGGGTAGTGGGGCTGTCCTGCTTTGACGCAGGGGAAGCAAAGCCCTGCCGAAGGGCAGCAACAGAAAGGCACACAGGGAGGTAGTGTAAGATCATGTGACATGACCATGGCCGCACAGCCCCCAAACCCTCCAGGCTGTGGCTGCAGTGCTCTGAGGCAGGGCTTCTCCCTGCCCAACATGATGGATATGTTGTTAGGGTGAGAGAGGAAGGGGGTTTTCTGGTCTGGATTCCCCTTCCCTCAGGGTGGAGGTAACATCCCAACCGGGCACTCCTCCAGTGAAAGCAGGGGCGTAGCTCAAATCCACTGTGGGCTGGCAGCAGCAGCCAGTCTAAGGTTTCGCTGAGCCTGTTCCATTAACTAATTATTCCCAGGGAACTTGTCAGCACGGCAAGCCCCCTTGCATCCCATGCCCAAGCAGGCTTCATGGTCCCCAGAGGCACAGCGGGTGCCTCCTGCCCCCAAGGGCCTCACCCTGCTATGCGATGCTGGCTGGGTACATCACTGCCCATCCTGCACCCGCTCTGGCTCTGTCACACATGTGCCAAGGGCTCCTGCCCCAAGCGCACTTGTGCCCTGATACCCCAGGCTCTTCCACCTCTGCGAAGAGGAAACATTTCCCTTGTGCCCACTGTCATCTGCATTTTCTCAAGCCCAGGCTTGACATTTGCTCTTGTAGGGTACCAGCCTCACCTGTGCCTGGGTGCCTTGGGGCTGAATCCAGAGCTGTAGGGTCAGGTCACCCAGCAAGGGAGAAGGGTTGTGCGGCAGTCTTGCTGCAGGGCAAGGGGGAGGCTGCGGCCTGGTCAGGGGTTCAAAAACCATCAAAAAGGGTAAAGAAGGTTGCTCCATTGCAAGGTGTCGATGTTTAATTAGTCTATTATTGCAAAATATTAGATCTTGTGATTGTTTAATTGATCATATGATTGTTTAATTGGGCATACTGTACAAGGGCAGAAGCAAGCTACCACGTAATTAGCCCCAAACTGTGCAATTAAATTCTTATTAATACCCCAAACAGCAGGGAACATTCAAGCCTTTAATTAGTGATTAACAGGAGACAGACAGAGCTTGCAACCAAGTCAGCTCTGAGGAACAGTACAAACATTTAGCCCGGTACAAGGGGGGACCCGTCTGCTCTGATTAGCACTAGATGACTGCTTCAGGGGAAATAAGGAGAGAGTCACATGTATTCATGTAACCCTGTCCCAGAGATGGGGACAGCCACCATCCCAGTGAAGAGCTGTGAGGGAAAACCCAGCCAGATCTCCCAAGCTGGAGGAAATGCTGGGCTGCGGCAGGCTTTGCGTTCCTGCCTTCAGGGCCTTGCTGTGCTGCCTAGCATGGGGCACACACGCTTGGGGAGCCTCCACTTCTGACCTAGCATTTCTCAGTTAGTCTCCTGACTGTGTCCCTCCTGGCCTGTGAGCTCAACATCTGCAGCAACCTGGGGGCCGAATACCCTGGCCTTCCCTTCTGACTCTGGGGCAGTGCAAAGGAGGGAGCTTGCTGGCACTGAGCCCTTCCAGCATCATCTATTTGTCCCCTGTATTAGATGAGGTCCCTGCAATAGTGTATGCCACCCACGTGACCTTGAAGTCTCTTGTTGGCCTCACCAGCCTCATTGTGCTCCCTCATTTGTGCCCCTGCTGAGGGGCACAAAGTGGTCATTTGGAGGAGGACCTGCAGCCCATGTTAGCCTTGTCCTCACTGCCTGCTCTGTCCTCTGGGTGCTGAGACCCTGGTGGCAGCTCCGGTCTATCCATGCAGCAAGGACATGGTGCTGCCTGCAACCAGAACCAGGTCAGCATACCACTGCATTGCAGCTGGGCCCTGGCCTGCTCCTAGTTAGACACTTTCTGCAAGGTTATCTGAGTCACAGGATATCTGTGGCCTTCCTCCACCTTCAGAAGCTTTGCTCTTCCTCCCAGGTCTTGTCTGTTTAGCAGGTGCAAGTAGGAGGTCTGTCCCAATGCCAGCTCCTACCCCAGCACAAGGTATGCCATGCAGGTTAATGTGAGTGTGAACTCTGGCAGGGATCAGACTCAAATCCCTTTTTGGCTCCCCGTAAATCATTTCCCAGTGATGGGGGAACTGACACCCAGTCCATACCAGGAGCAACAAGCAAGAAAGGGCAGCATCTCTGCCACAGCCGGAAGGAAAGATGCTGAGAAGTGAAAGGAAGTTGCTAGACATTTCTCACCAAAGCTTGGCTCCTGAGCTGGGGTATGAGGTTTTGCCAGCAGGTTCCCAGGCTCTCACAGCTGGGGAAAGGCGGGCTCTTGTGGGCTGAGGACATGCCAGCAAGGTGGTCAGAAGTGCCTCCAGGCAAGGCTGGACCAAGGGACCCAGGCAGTGAGCCAGTCCCCTAGGGTAGGGGCCTGTGATGCCGCTTCTCCCTCTGCATCCCTGGTGCAAAAAGGCCAGGCCAGTTATTCTCTTACCAGTTAAACTGGAGGCAGAGGGACCCACAACGAGACTGGTGAATTATTTACATGACCTTTCTCCTCCCCTGCTCCTCACATCCCCTCTCAGCTTTGATTCCCTCTTCTTCCCAAGAGGATGCAAGTGGGTTTTCCTTTCCCAAGGGCAGCTGAGCAGAAACCCTGGCCTTGCGCTCTGGCAGTGCTAAGCCATGCGCTTCTGGCCTTGGAAACCTGCCTCAGAGAGTGATGCCAGGTATCATTCCCGTGTGTCCGGTTAGTGGGTTGCTGCTGAAGCAGGGCAGCTTTCCAGCTGCTCCAGGACACTTGCCTGCAGGCACTTCCCAGAATGAGAAAACCCCAGGGTGTTAGCAAGAGATGGGCACCTGAAGGGTGAAGCTCACTCAGAGCTTCGCTTCCTTGCACCTTGATAGTCCCAGCTGTCTTCTTGTGCAGCGGTTTCTCCTGGGGTAGCTCCAGGGATGCACAGGGATTCCCAGGAAGATGACAAAGCTGGCTTTTCAAGATGTCCGAACTGGCCTTTCACTATCATGGGAAGCAAAGGAAGAATTAGGGCCCTCTATATCCAAAAATTGCCCCTCTGCAGCAGTTGTATGTAACCTCCTTTATTCAGGAACATGGAGGCACACTAATTACACCAGCTTTCTTGTCCCCATCCTCTTAGCCGTATAAGGCAAGAGCAGCCTCTCTTTTGAAATACTTTGCCACATCTCTCCAGGTCCCCAGCAAAACCTGCGAGTGCAGCAGCATCACCACTCAGTCGTGTCAGGGCACCAGCAATATTTGATGCTTTTTCTTCAAGTGCCACATCCTGGATTCTAGCCGTGTTGTGAGAATTTGCCCTGAGAGTTTCTCTTTCTCACAGGCACCGAGAAAAAGTGAGCTTTAAAGGTGCAAACCCCAGAAGGCACCCACCACCGTGCCAAACTTGTTATTCTTATGCGTACCATGTGATTTTTTACACTAATCTCATAACTCAGGGGAGCTTTGGGGGAGCTGAGGTTTGAGTATGTGGTGTTAGTAGTACCAGGGCTCCTAACCAGCATTCACTAACTTCTTTAAACCTCTAGAAAGGCTCTTTTGGGTTTGAGGCTTGCTCCAGGAAGAAGGCTGACCTGCTTTCTTCCCACACCGTAAAAGGGGGTCTCCAGCCTCAGAGGCGAGGCTGGAAAGCCAAAGTGCGCGAGGGGCCTGGGTGCAAGGCAGCCAGCTGCCGTTTGATCTGCGGCGAGTTGAAGCTCCCACCTTCCTCCTGGCGGTGCTGCCAGGGCTGACGCAGGGAACAGGGAGGGAGGGCGGCGGGGGAAATTTCACACAAACGACAAGCAGGCCCAGCAGTTAAATCTGGGGCTGACATGTTAATGAATTTCACAGTATGCCTGGAAAAACTCTTACCCAGCCTCAATTTACCAGAGCTGGGAGGGCAGGGAAGGGGGGGACTGGGGGAGGGTGCCGCATTTAGCCAAAGGAAATCTTGTTCCCATTATCTTTTTGTGAGAGTGTTAAACAGGAACTGGCAGTGCTTTTCCTTTTTATCTCGCACACGTGGAATTGAAGGGAGGAGTGTCTTATTGGTTCCTGTGGCTAGTAAAAAAAATAAAAAGTGTGTGCATGTGTGTGTGCATGTGTGTGAATGTGCAAGCATCTGTGTGTGTGCATGATCATATGCATGCATGTATATGTGCATGCATGGTTTTGTGTGCATTCATATGTGAGCGTCTGTATGAATGTACGTGTTTGTGCATGTGTGCACATTTGTCTGCGTGTATGCATGTGCACATGAGCATGTGCGTGCATGTGCACATTTGTGTGTGCACAGAGCCTATGTGCACATCTATGTGAGGGTGCATGTGCACATTTGTGTGTGTGCACCTATGTTTGTGCATGTACATGCATGTGTCTCTTCTCTATATGGGGCTCTGCCTGTGTGCGTGCACATGCAGTCAGGTTAGAGCCTTAAACAAAACAAGTTTTGGGGCTCTGTTGCTGCCCAGCTCCCTGCTGGCAGTCCAGCACCCCGACTGCTACTGGCACTGCTCTCCCTCCGCGTCGAGGTTGGCACCAAGCAGGGCAGCCAGGGCTCTGCCTTCACAGCCCCTACAACCAGCACAAGGCGGGTGGTCTGCCAAAAGGGCAGGCCAGGGTCTGTCATTGAAACAGGCTGCTGGGGAAGGAGGGGGCAGGAAACTACAAAGGCAGCAAATGGCTCACTTCCCTCTTCGCTTCAACAACCAAATCCCAGCAAACCCAAACCAGGACCCAGCATGGTTTGGTTGTGCTGCTACAGGGGTTTGGGAGGGGGGGGAAGGCTTTGGGTCGCTGCATCATGAATGGCTGGTGTCCAAAAAGGGGGGGGGGGGAGGCTAGAGACTGTCAGGTGCCTCAGTCCCTAGGGATGCTGGCCCAGGGCTGGACCACAGTGCTTGGAGGCCTCCAGTCCCTTCCCGCATCTGCCACCTCCTCGGTTGCAGTCACGTCTGCCAGCAGCTCTGGCACTGGGAGTGAGGTGTGGGGGAGCAGGAGCTCAAATCCCTGAGGATGGCTGTGGGCAGAGCATCAGGAAACACTTCCATTGCTGCTCCTTGCCAAGAGGTGGACCAAAGCCTGAGTTGCCAGTGCAGCAAAGTGTGGGGGAGCAGGTGGGCTGGAGCTGCAGGCATCAGTGGTCTCATCAGTAGTCCTTTTGATAGCAGCCCATCCAGGATGCAGCTCGGTGCCCTCCTCCACACGCCCTGGCAGGCCCAGCCACCTCTTTTGGGCAGCACTGTGCTGTGGTGGCTGCCATCTGTTGGAGACAGTGGGGAGGAGGTGGCAGCAGGATGGCAGGTGCCCAGCTGGCGCTGCTGGCATTTCCCCTCAGCGTCTCACTGGAGCCATTCGTTCTGCACTTGTTTCTGATTTATGGCAGAGCAGCCCCCCCCTACCTTCCAGGTGCCCCCCGGCCCCACTCCCCACACATGCCCTTTCTTCTCTGCACTGACCTCCCCTGCACCCGGCCCCATGGGGGGCTGCGGATATTGCACATCTGGACAGCACATTGGAGCCGGCTGCACGGTGCCCTCCCTGGCTCTGCTCCGTTACCAGGAGGAATCCTGCAGCTGAGCTGGGAGAACCCATGGGGCAGCAGACAGCCCTGCCCCCTCCACCCCCCTGCAGCAGCGTGAGGACCTAGGCAACCCCTGTGCCCTGCTTTCAGGCTCCATCATTTCTGCCTGTTGACTTGGCCCTACCATCATCTCCTCTCCATTTCCTCAAGGAATATTTTCTCCTCCCTCACAGTGGAAAGAGCCTTCTACCACACACAGCTCCTGCCTGAAGCCCATTTACAGGGTGCACGCTAAGGGCCAGCACAGGGTCCTGCCAGGCTTGGGGTCATTCGTGTTGCCTGATACTCCTGTTCTGGACCATGCCTGTAAGCTTCCAATGCAAGACAGAGGGAGGGATCGCATGAATGAAGTGGGGGCAAGCACAGGGAGCAGTGTCCAAGTGCCCAGGTTGAAGGCCCAGGTGGACTTTTTGCTTGTCTGAACTGCATGGGTTCTTCTCACTGATCCCTGGCCCAGGCACTGGCACCACCATCATTTGAAGCTTGCGCATCTCACAGGACTTCCCGCCTGGAGGCTGGACTGCTCTCAGACAGTGCTGACATAGTGAACATCTTGATGGATAACTGGTCCCTTTGGATAAAAGCCATGAAAGGCATTTCTGTGTGGATGGAAGGGGCTAAGCAGAAGGGTCAGCACCTGCAGGGACACCTGTCTTTTGGCAGCAGTGCAGAGGAGCCCCAATACGAGGCATGGAGAGTCCTAGGGCATGGCCAGGGCAAGCGATCTGCCTGTGTGGCCCAGGACTGTGCAGTGGGCTGGGACCATCTCTCAGCATACAAGACAAGGGCACTTCAGCTGCTCCCCTGCCTTGTCCCCGCCTCACCCTCTCCCCTTCCCTTGCAGCCTGCAACTGCAACCTGCACGCCAGGCGCTGCCGTTTCAACATGGAGCTCTACAAGCTCTCAGGCAGGAAGAGCGGAGGAGTTTGCCTCAACTGCCGGCATAATACTGCAGGGCGGCATTGCCATTACTGCAAGGAGGGCTTCTACCGGGACCTGAGCAAGTCCATCACTGATCGCAAGGCCTGCAAAGGTAAGGTGGGGAGGTCTTCATGTGGACAGCACAAATAACATGGTCTCTCGGGGTCTCCCTCCTCTTTCCTTGCATTTCCCCCACCCAATCCCCCTGCTCTACTCAGAGTACAGCTGCTCCTTGCAACAGCTGTGGGTCACCTTGAACCTTTCCCAACTCAGCCTTTCTCTGCCTCCCCAAGGGAGGCAGCCAGGGAGATCTCTTTTGAGCTCAGTATCTCTGCAGGCTCCCAAAGCCCTGAGAGGTGGTGAGAACAACCCAAGGGAAGCAAACCAAATGGCAGGTTCCTGGGAGTACCTTCCACAAAGGGAGACACTGTTAGGGCTGTCTTGTTGCCTTGCAAAGACAGGGAGGATCTGAATGTGCATTTCCACTATGACCATGGTTTTGGTCTCTGGAAGTCAGTATTTGGAGAGCTGCTGGACTGGGCAGGTGTTGGAAAAGGGTATCACTAAACTCTCTGGAAAACAGTCTTGAGAGTCTTGGCTGTAGACACTCTCAGAAGTGTTTAGACTGCTTCACAAAATGATTTGCAATGGATTCCTTTTCATCGGAGGGCTGGAGTGTAGCTTACAGTGATTTCCATCTCCCTGCTGTGCTGTGATACAGGACACCAGGGCAATGTTTTTAACTATAGGCTGACTCTTTGGGCCTGTTTTTGCAGGGATGCTGATGCACAGGCAGGGTGGCTTGTCCTGTGAGTCAATGAAGAGCCACACTGGCCCTTAGGCAGCAAGCTGCAACCTGACCTCACAAGGCCTATGGCCTGTGAACAGAACCTCTCCTCTCCCTCCTTTTAGCTCTTGGCATAGTCCATCTGACCTGCATTCCCTCCCCTGTTCAGCCTCCTCTATGGAGCCTCTTTCCTCTGTGGAGCATCCAAACAACAGTTTCACCAAAATAGTTTAGCTAACAGAACAGCTTGACCATCTCCAAGGACCAACATTATCCAAGCTGAAATGCTGACCCGCTGAAGTGAAAGGGAGGTTTGCTGCAGACTTCTCCGAAGCCAGGAATTCACCCCTGATCCCTTTTTTCCAGCTTAGATTGCAAGTATCTCCCGGAAGGGAGTGCAGCTTCCTCTCTGGCAAGTAGTGCAGTGTCATGATGATAACAGCGGAAGCAAATGAATGGAGCATCCAGCTAAACCGCATGGCTGATCCTCAACAACTGGGGAGAAATGGCTGATGCAAGGCACCTTATCTGCATGTGCTGAAGAAGTAGTTGGGATCATATTGGCCTTTTCTTGCTTTGCCTCAAATAATTGAACACTTTTCAAGCAGAGGAGCTGGTGACACATGCCCTATGTGCACTGAGCTTCTTTGCGAGTGGGCTCTGAAGACAGATGCTAATGCCATTCTCCTCCCAGCTACCAATTCTTAAAGCAGATTTCCCTCATATGGGGTCAGATTTGCTGTCTGTCTCTTTTCCTTTGAGAAACATGCTTCCAAAGGCCAGGTTGCTTACTTCGTACTTCCAGCCTCTTTTTTCAAGCACAGCGGAATAGAGCGCTGAGCCCAAGCAGTTTCAATGCCCTGACGTTCACTGCAGGAAGAGCTCCCTCTGTCTCTCCCCACCACCAGAGGAGACACCAGATGGGAAAAGCTAACTCACCACCTCAAAGACTGGCTGCTGGGAGGTGGGGAGCAGCTCTCATTAACTGGTCTTGATCTGTGCACCTGACTGTGGCAGTGACACAGCTGCACTGCAACCGCCCAGGGTCCTCTGTGCCCCAGGCGCTTGGAGGAACCAGGGCAGGCCGTGAGGGCACAAACATCAGACTGCTTGCTTTGCTTAGGGGTGCTGCTGTGATACCATGATGCCAGCACCAGGGAAAAAAGTGTTTATGTAGGGCCTGCAGTGACTGCTGAAGCTGGTTTAGGACAGTTAACTTTGCGGCCATAAAACAAGTCTGGAGTTGAAGTATTTGGCTTGCAGGTATCCTCTCTCTAGTGTATTAGTGTCATTTCTAAGTACATCTCATTTGGGTCCAGGATGTGTCCTGGGCTGTGAATAGGCAAAATCCCTTCATTGCCCTTAGTGTATGATCCACCCCTCCTCCTCCCCATCCTTGTTCTCTTGAGGATGTTTGAGAGAACGAAGTGAAGGGTGAGGAGAGCCTTCACAGTTTTAACAAGCATCCCATAAAGTGCAATGCAGCAGCAGGAGTGTGGCTGAACAGGCGCTGGCAGGGAGAGCCAAGGCCTGCCTACAGTCAGCTAGTCAGCAATGAGCTAATCATTTTTAGTAACCCAAGCAGCCGACTTGGCAGGCTCCACCCCTCACCTCCCCAGCCTGCATCCCCTCCTCAGCCCAGGGGCATCAAGCACTGCTTCCCAGCACTCATGGCCATGGCAGCCCCTATGGCTGTGTCCAGGCTCCCATTGATGGGCCTTGCCCCAGATGGCAGTCAGGTCCCAAACTTATGGTAGGCACCATCATCCTTGGGTTGACATTGGGAGACACTGGGAGAGGAAGAAGAGGATGTATCCAGAGTGGGGATGGTGGGTGGGCTTATATCATAGCAGCCTGTGGCTGTGTCCTGTTCGTAGGAGGGGCTAGCAAGGGGTTCTGAGGGTCCCCATCGTGGCTTGCTCCCCACAGTTGCTGTGCTGTCTCTAGCCGATAGCAGCCCATTTTACCAGAGATTCAGCTGTTGCACAAAACAAGGCTGAGTGGTGACTTGGGAGGGACCCCTCTGAGAGGGCATTGGGCTGAGGAGACATGAAGAGAGGAGAAAGCCCTTCTTTTTGTTTAGTGGAGACAGCACAAAGCACCTCCCTGTGGCGTCTCCAGCCCTCTTTGGAGCATCTGCCGTTTATGGAAGCAATGGGACTGCTCAGACCTAGGGGTCCTGGCACTGACTCTGAAGCTGTGTGTGCCAGGATCAACCCTCCTGTCAGCTGTGGGCACAGATGCATGACCATGGTTCAGAGCCTGGTGTGGGAAGTAATGCCAGTAGCCCCCAGATCTTGCTGCAGCACAAGCAAACAGGGACAGCTGGAGCGAAAGTGTCTTTTCCTTGACGATTTTCTGCCCATTGCCACTAATCAGCAGGAACTGTGCTCAGCGCACCCTGTCTCTGAGGGTATTTCCCATCACCGGGTGCTCCAGCCAGCTATCTGCACTACTCTGACCTGGCATGTTCCCCACTGAAAAGGACTCCCTCCACATTGCAGCCCAGCACAAAAGTAGCAGGGCAGGCCGCAAAGTTGTCAGCTTGCACTTTCTCGAAAAAGCCCTGAGTCATTTCCTCTGGAGGGGCAGGGAGGGGATTTGCAAGAACTGGAGCTGCAGTGAAATCTCCCCCCTGCAACTCCTTCCTCCCTCCTCCCCTCTGTCTAACACACATGCATGCACACCTCCCAACCTTGCCATTCACAATTCAGTGCTGGGAGCCTGCTGACGGTGCTTTACTCCTGCTCTCACGTCACCTTTTGCAAATCTCCCATGGCTGCTTTCAGACGGTGAGCAGGGCAGGCAGGCCCCAGGCAGAGCTGGCTTCAGTGGCCTCAGCTTGGGAAGCAGAGACTCCTCAGGCAGTGGGGGCTCACAGGCAGTGGGGGCTCACCCCACAGGTGTTAGGGCTCATGGGGTGCTGGGGGCTTCTTTGTATCTCCCACACCTCTGTGAGTGCAGGGAGTCCCAAGCCAGGTTTGGAGCCCACTGCCTCTGCCTCACCTGGCTGATCATCCTCTGTGGGTAGAGCAGGATCCCCCATGCCTAAATGAGAGGTTTCTACCTCCCTTTGGGTCACTGGCTCCTTCCATCTTTGCTACAAAAATTATCTGATAAAATCCCAAGTAAACTGGAAGCCTTGAGGGCTTTTGCCTCCCACTTGGACCCTGGGGTCACCAAAACTGCCTCTCTTCCAGGCACTGAGGTCCCTGTTCCTGTTTCAGCTAGGGAGAGACCACTGACAAAAAAAAAGGGGGGGGGGGGAAAAAGCAGGATTTGACTAAATGCTGGAAACAGGAAGGCAGCAACTGCATACGGCCCAGCCTCAATGTTTGGGTCTCAGAGCTGGGTACAGATTTGTGGGAGGACTTTTCCTCCCTCAGTTTGTGCACAGCCCCCTTGGAGAGGCTCTCGTAACCAGGAGCAGCAGGAATGGCAGCCATTGGTACCCTGCCTGTGTTCTTTGCTTGGGATCGGATTGCCTTCATTGCTGAAGTCCTGTTTATCTGACAGCACACACCAGCCCGCAGGAGTTGCAAGAAACCCTTCAGGCATGAAGATACTCGCAGTGTGTGCGTGTGTGTGTGAGGACTCAGAGTACCCAGTGGATTTATTTCCACATGCTGCTAAGCCGTGGGAGGGGTTCAGCATATTTCCTATGCTGGCTGTGGTTCAGGTATCTTTATTTTCAGGGCTAAGGCTGGAAAAAATGGAGAGGCCTTGGCCTCCTCCAGCGAAGCACACCATGGTTTTGCCTGCCTAATCCATACAGCAATAGCAGCAGCCTGAAGTCTGTCAGGGCAAGTTCAGCTCTGACATCCTCAAAAGGGGGTAATTGCAGAGTATTAGGGCAATAGAAAGCAACTCCATTTAGAGGCAGTTCTACCATCATTTACAGTTAAACCACAGACCCTAATGTTCAGAGACAGGGGCTGAGCACATCCTTTCACTCCTCTGGGCAGATCATGGAGGGAGCTGGGATGCAAAGCACCCCGAGGTGCTCAGGAGCAGAGGGGAACGGGTGGGAACTGTCCTGTAGGGGCTGATACCACTTTGCTCCCAGGTCCCCCAAGGTTTGCATCCACTTGTTCAGCCTTGGCAGAAGCAGCAGGCATCCCAGTGAGGTGAGGGAGCAGAAGGAGCCTACAAACACAGCTTGCAGGTGCTGCCGTGTCCTTACAATAATGAAGGGCACATTGTTCTTGGAAGAGAGCAAATACCCTGGCATCCACTCTGCCAGGAGAAATGCCAATGTGCAATTCCACAGGCTCAGGCAAAGAGAAGGACTTGGGTACTTTAGCAGGTCCCCCCCCCTTGCAGAAAAACCTTCCCACCTGCTAGTCTGCACACCAAGCCAGAGGCAGCTTTCTGCCAGCCCGGTCTGCGGTTGCTGGTTCCTGAGGGCTGGCAGAATTTGCAAAGGATTTTGAAATGCTGCAAGGTTCAGCCCAGCCAGATGAACATGTGCACGAAGCCCGTCTCCTGCTATGGTGCATATGTTGAGGAGGATCTTGCAATAAAGGCAGTACCTTGGGTCTTAGGAGCCAGTGCCTGGCTCCGTCTCAGGGAATCGAAGGAATAAAATCCTTCGATGCTTCTGTTCCTTTGATCATCCTTCCCTTCATAAAACAGAGTATTTGTCCTTGTTTCTTGTACATATATAGCAGTGGATCCATTTAGATTGGGAGCCAGTTGGTTCAAAACTTGTCTCCTCCTAGGAGTCTGGATGCCCAGTGCAATGAATGGGCTCTGGAGCTGCTGAAAGGAAAAGCTAAAGTGGTACCACGGTGTCAGAGTTGCGGCGTTGCATGCTAGCTGTCTCGCTGGGCACTTGGGGATCCTCCCAGCTCAGCCATGAAAACGCCAAGTGGGACTCTACTGAGTCCCAGGTCTGTGCTGAGACATCACTATACAGGGAGCACTCTGACAGGAAGGTTTGCCAATGGGAGTTTGAGAACTGTAGCTGTGCTTCACTCCAGTGTGCGATCAACCCCACACACTAGGCCTGGGGGCCGTGCCGTGTTGTATTTAACCCATGCGAGCCTGGTGAGAGAGCTGCAGATTTGTTTCTAGGCCTAACATCAGCCAAAGTTTCTGATATTTGTCAGGACCATGAAATGAAGGAAATACAGTTCTACTTAGGTTGACAAGATGCAGAGTCAATCCACGCTGTGGTATTTTGATACTCTTTGGAAATTTCCTGATGGCAAAAGTTGCATTGCAGCAAGCGTGAAGAAGAGTGGGGACTGAAATGCTGCCCAGTAAATACACAGAGATGTGATGGTTTGTTTTTTCCAACAATGTATCAATAACCTAAAGAACAGAATATCTACATTCCTGCAAGAAAAAAGAAAAGAAAAATCAGGCCTTGACAGCAAATCTAAAAAGCATGTGTGGAGCAAGCTGCTGTGAACTGACAGCTGCAATGAGGCCATTACTGGCAGCTGCAGGCTTTGAACGAAGGTCTTCATGTGTATCACAGCATTAATGCAGGGCAGAAGCTGAGCAGCCCAACAAAGGGAAATGTTACAGGCTTTAGGAATGAAGCTTGTTTCATATTCAGGACTTGACAAACTAGTCCAGAGGCCAGTAACTATTACACTTTATTTAAACAAATCATGTTATTAAATAACATTCCAAACATGGTCTTTGCTAGGACTCAGTGTCTGTCCAGACCTAGAAGATAGGTACATAAATATTCCACAAACCCACATATCTCCATGGCACCTGAGCAGAGTCCTCAGCCACCTGCCAGTGACCAAAGAGGGCTTGAGGCTATCAACTCCAGCGCTCTGTCGGCCAGCAGACAGCATCAGGACTGGACTCTGTAACACAGAAAAGCTGGGAGGATGGAAAACACAGAACAACCTACAAGATTAATTCAATGGTGGTAATTGAAAAGTCAAATAAAGAATGGCTGTGCATTAATCCCTGTAATTTAAACAAAGCTGTAAAACGTGAGCTTTCTCCAATGAAAACTGGTGAAGCAGTAGCAGCTAAGCCTTAAGAAGCAAAAATACCCTCAAATTAGGTGCAAGACATGCTTTCTGGCAAGTAAAACTCGATGAGTTAAGCTCCAAGCTAGTGACTTAATCCACCAATCAAGCACTGAGGGCCAGATCCCGGCAATTCGCGGGACTACAAACAGCGCGGCTTGGTGTGTGGGCAGAGGTGTGTGAAGACGTGCTGTGGCTCCCTGCGTTTGCAGCACCGTGGTGCTCAGGACAGGACCCCAGACAGGCAGCGCCAAAGAGCAGGCAGGGGCCACTGCAGATGCCTCCGAGCAGCCTGGCAGCCCTCCTATCTGTGGGCCCAGGCAGCGGCAAGCAATGGCAGGACAAAGACAAGCATATAAAGGGCTTATGCTGCTTGTGCTGATTGGGTATGCCCCTTGCAGAGGTCATGCAACCAGACCTGTTGGAAATGGTTGTGCCTGACAGTGGAATCTATCCCGTTAAATGCACTGAGTGCTGTTTGGACTGGTTCTTGCCCTCAGGTACTGGAAAGGGTGATCAATCTTTGTGGAACTACAAGGCAATTAAATTATAGTGGGGTTAGGGATCCTAAAGAGCACAGTGAAAGCTAGAGGCTGGTCTCACAGAGACCAAGCTATCTACAGAAGAAATCTGATGTGACAGACCGTATCTATTGTGGACATAAGACGAGCAAAGCTGGTTTAGTTGCTGATCCAGAGAAAATATCAGGAGTCACTGAAAGCCATCTTCCACAATATGAAGAGGGATCCTCTTAAATGAATTGGGTCCTGACTGTACAGAGATTTATGTACGTGCTTGAACTTTACACCAGAAATACACCGCTGAGGCCCAAGAGATTATCCACAATGTGTGAAGCTAAGCACTTGTATAAATCTTTGCTGGAACCATGCCTTTAGCTGTAAATTTTTTAGGGCATGGACTGTCTTTTACTATGCATGCATAAAGCATAGTGGAAGACTGAAGTCTGCAATGACCTCTAAGCTTTACCTGAGCAGCTGCTGTAATAATACATTTCTCAGGTGATAAAGTATTTGGCAGGGTTTCTACCCAGTTGCTCTATGGCACATTAGACTTTGCAAGCTGGAAAACTGCATTGCATGGCATTAGGAAGGCAAACACACAAGTTGGTGGAACAGACCAACAGGCAGGTTTCACAGCATGATTGCACTGTCAGCCAAGGCTTCTCCAAGCACAGATATATGGTTTACACAGGGAAGCAGTGGAATAAGAGCACTTAAAGGAAGAGCACCAAGGGTGTGATGCTGGTGGGCGTGGGGCTGCTTTTTCCAACATGAGTGCTAGCAAGCAAGGACAGCACTTCATGCCCAGCCCTACCAATGATATCTAAGCCATTATTAACTAAAAAGAGACAAAGCAATGGACCTTTTCCAGGAGCAGACATACCTGCCAGTTCTTCAAGGGCACTTGCTTCCTCTGAGTGCCACAGGACTCAGCAGAGCCCTCGAGAAGAGGCTGTAGAATGGGCACACAGGGATCTTCAGGATGTGCTGGAAGTAGCTGGGACATCCCAGAGCACAGTGGATCAAGAAAGGGAGATAAGTCCATTACTCTATTCTAGAGGAAGGCAGAGCAGTAATGCTATTCTTGGTAAGTCATCCCAGGGCTGGCCAAGGACTGGACTGTTGCTGTCAGCTTTGTTCCAAGCAGTCACCTTGGATGGGCTCCTGATACAACCTGCTCACATCATTTCTATGAGAGGTTGTGATCCCTACAGTACCTTCACCCTCCCAGTATCTTCATCTCCCCACAACAGCCTGCTGGCAGTCCATCAGGCTTTCCCAGGGCTATGTTGCCTTTGGGGACAGCTGGGGTCATGTGGAGCTGTATGATGGTTTGGCACATTGCAGCATGCATGGCTGTGCTCCACTAGCCAAAGTTGTGGACTAGGGAAAGCCATAAAGGAGGAATCAATCCTCCCAGGAGAGGCTGGGGGGACACGGTAGCATAAGCCGAGTTTTCCCAGCTCAAGATAGCTGTTTGGGCAGGAGCACTTCTAAAAACCCAGAGCAGGGGGCTCTGGTACCTGCACCAACATTATCCACTTCATAACCACCCAGGAGCTGTTGGTTCAGGAAGGGTGTCTGTAGTGCAGCTGGTCATATCTCAGTATTGGAGACCTGTTGCACTGCAAATCAAGTCCAGGGACTGGATCATGCTGTGATCCCAGAGGCCTTTGAGGGGTCTCTGTTGACCTGACTACAGAGTGTTTCCAGGAGAGCTAGCAAAAGCCTCAGGTTGCTAAGTGAGGTGTTATGTGGCCCCAGCCATCCTGGCAAGAAAGTGTGTTGTGGCTGAAGAAAGGTCCTGTGTTTCTGGAGGCCTCACATTATGCCAAGACTCCCTCACTCACTGCCATTTGTTATCACAGCTGAGCCCCCAAAATATCCTTGTCAGAAACACGTCCGTTTCCAATCCCAGCCAAGATCTGATAAGGAGTGAAGCATCTGGTCCCCATTAGAGGCTGCTTGCTCTTGTTTCTCACCATGTAGGAGAAGGCCTGGGGAGCAGTGCTGTGGTGCTCTGACGAGGTCCCATCTGGTGAAAATTAGGGAAATGATAACATCAGGGGGTTGTGGGGGTGGGCAGAGGGAAGCTGTTTTTGTTTTGCTTTGGAATCACATTCAACTCTTACACTGATGGAGGCCCAGATAACCTCCTCCAGCACATAGCCAGACCCAGCCCTGGGAAGGCAGATGGGAAGGTCATCTCCTGATTGAACATTGTCTTCTTCTCCCACATGCCTCCTCTTAGACAACCCCCGGTGGGTCTGTCATCCAGACTAAGAACCTGTGCTGTTCTAATGAGCCAGTTAGGATATTTCCTGAGGGAAACTTTCACCCATCTCAGATGCGACCTGTCCCTTTGAGAAGCTGTGGTGGAAACCCATGGGGACAGCATCCTTCTGCCAGGGTGCTCCAGGAGAGAGGATGAGTTTGGGCGTTGCAGCTCATGTACTTGGGAAGCATTGAGACTACCCACTTCAGACTATCTTAAAACTAAAATGAACTCAAAATTTACATAAAAACTCAGTATTGGTTCAGCTCTGGAGTAGTTCAGGGGTGGGGGAGCAATTAGAGAAAATGCCTTTCACTGCCGCTATGGGACTGGGCATTGCCCTCTGGTTGAGGTGGCTTACTGCTGAGGGGAGAGCAGCCCCTGGTGTGTGTATAGACAGATTCTGTCCCTGCAGTGCCTTTGATCCCACCCCTGGCCCTACTTTTCCCTCTGCATGAGAGTTTTCACATCTCTATGTGACCTATGTGTCTCATTGCTGGCCACAACTTGGCCTGGAGTTTCATATCCCTCCCAAAGCTCTGCTGCTTGCAATCTGGGTGGTGGTAGTTTGGCTTGCTGATTCCACTGCCCTAGAACAGACCTCCCTCAAGTTACAATCATGCCTTCCCTGCCAGGTGATGACGTTGGCCCCTTCTCCGAGGCCTCCACCCCATACCAGGGCTTCCTCCCTTGTCTTCACTGGAGACGGATGGGTATCATGAAGGCCAAAAATAACCAGAAAACCTGACCAGTGCAGTCTAGTGCAGGCACTCAGGCTGCAAGTGCTACCTCTGCAGAGCATGGGGGCATTGGTATGGATGGTCTCCTCCATTCTGGTGGGCCATGGCATTCACCATCTCTTCTCCCCTGTGCCAGGACTGCTGGCTCCATTCACTTCCTTACCAGGAAAACCTAGCAGAGCCGTATACACTGATTTCCTCTTTTTTTCTCTCTGACACAAACCAGGTCTGGATGGAGTTCTGTATTAAACACATTTAAAACATATTTTTTCCAAAATCCCCTCTTGGAAACCAGCATTTTTATTTCCCTCTCTCTCTCTCTTTCCCTCCTGTCACCAAGTAGCAATTAGCTACCTTAATGAGCCTTAGCCCTCCTCCTACCAATTCAGGCTTGCCCCGCTACCTTTGCCTGTTCAGGACAAGGCTGGCAGCAGTAACTGTGCAGCCCATGGAAATCCCTTCTCCTTCCCGCATGGGTCAGACTATCCCCAAACCAGCTGCCTGCAAAGTGGAGGTGGGAAGAAACTATTCTTTTCATATCCAGACCTTAAATGGTAGCTGGCAGCTGCAAGGGCCCATTGGAGCTCCTGAATCTCCAAGAGCTTAATCTGAACTGCACCATAAGCAGAAGCTGTGCCCTGGCCCAAGGCTTTCATTCAATCACCCTCCTTCCCAGGCCAGTCACAGCACATGATAGTGCCACAGCCCAACATGAACTCATAGGATGGTGGGGGATCTGGGCAGTGCTGGATCTAAAGGCATGTGCATCCTATCCAATGCATTGGAAGAATCTATCTCTTCCTTGGGTTTGCACACCTCTTCAAGGAGGTCTGGACAGCCCCTTGGGTCTGCCTGTGGCTCCACTCCTGTTTTGTTCCATTCATATTCTCACTTTGAGATTTTGTCCAGCAAACAAAGCCCTGCTGCAGATGCTGTGGGAGAGCTCCAACTTCTTAATGTTTCATCCCTGGCCTCACCGATGGAGCATACACATAGTCCTGGCACTGCTCCCCTGACCCACAGCAGTACTCTTGGGGGCACTGCTGTGTCATCCATCTGTCTCTGTCTTCCATGCTGATGTGCCCATGCTTGGTTATCTCTGTCATGGACCTCCCCATGCCCAATCCCAACCTTGCCACCATGTGCAAAGCATAGCCTTCTTCCCACTTCTTCTGCCCACCCACACTGCAGCCTAAGATCAATGGCAGAGGGACAGGGTTGTAGTTTGGTTGAAATTTTGGCCTGTCACTAACTAAACCTCAGGCTCAGCATGTTAGTGTGGACAGTTTGTGTGTCAGGTGTGTTGCCCTTGTAACTGGAACTTTTTCTCTCTCTCCTGTTCAGCCTGCGACTGCCACCCTGTTGGGGCAGCTGGTAAAACCTGCAACCAGACCACGGGACAGTGTCCATGCAAAGACGGTGTGACAGGCCTCACGTGTAACCGCTGCGCCAAGGGCTACCAGCAGAGCCGCTCACCAGTGGCACCCTGCATCAGTGAGTACTGCTACACTCTCTGTGTTGTTCTTCCCTGTGTTTCAGGGCTGCCATGCTCTCAGCACCTCCCCAAGTAGCACCTTGGTGCCCTCACTTGAAACCACCCTGGTATGCTGGATCCAGGGAATGGCTCTCTTCCCCAACCCTGAGCTCATGGAGATCTTGTGCCAAGTGGAAATGCTCTGAAGTAGTCAAGACAAGGGGTTCTCCATCAGCAACAGCCATCCTCCAAGAGGTGGCCAAGACAGAATGGCTGAATTGTGTTCTGGAGGTGACTGTGTTTCACTCCATTAGCCAGAGAGGGTCTAAAAGGCTCGCTTGAATTCGTGCTCACTTTCAGTCAGCTAAAATAAGTGCTGATGAATCCTATCTTCATTTGCAACAAGGTACCTTTCTCTCTCATGGCTGAGTTCTGTGCAAGGTCAGTCAGATTTGGAGCAAGGGCAGGTCTTGGATGCACTGAAGTCAGTGTAAAACTATCTTTATTTTTCAGGGGATCCAAATTTGACCCAAATGATAGAGGAACAACTTCCCTCCCTCCAGCATCCACTGAATGTGCTGGAATAGTAGCAGTGGGAGTTAAAGCCAATGAGCTTTCAATTACTCTGGATTCACCTTGTGACAACAGAACAGTGTCCCCTCTGAACAGTGGCCCTATGTCCAGAAACAGGCTTCCCAAGAAGGTTGGCTGGTGTCACTTGCTCATGTCCCTTGAGACAGGATTACTGTTCCCTGGACTTGGGGTTAGGACAGAATTTCTCCAAGGTTTTATTGACAGGAGTCCTGAGAAAATATTGTCTTTCCCCACACTTATAGCTGTGCTGTGCAGCATGGAGAACCACTCAGGTCACCCAAGTGTCTTTCAACCCCTGGAGCATGTCTTCTGCAGCAGTGACTTAGGACTCTTGAGGATTGCAGTGCCTCAACATATCCCAATTTATTAAGCTCAGTTTGGAAATTTCCAGGTGCATTTAATAGCCTGTGATATCTAGATCAGGCTTGTTCAGTCTGTTGTCTTTCTCAGCTTATTTCCTGGGAGATGACCTCCCAAATCCCCTCTGCACCTTGTTTGTGGAGGGCTTTCATCTGTGTGTTGTCCTCAGAGCCTTCCCTGGCTTCCAGGGAGCTCCTGGAGCTCCTTAACAAAGCAGCAGAGGCATGGAGACCTCACAGGGGGAAGTTCCCTCTCAGGAGCTCTCAGTTTGGCTCCTTTGCCCAGATAAGAAGTGTTACCCCAGTAGTGGGCTGGGAGGAAAGAGAAGAAGTACCCTGGGGTCTGACCCTTCCCAAGGCTGGCATCCCTCTTTCCTTCAGACATCTCTCCCTTTCTCTTCCAGAGATCCCTGCCATCAACCCAACCTCCCTCATCACCAGCACAGAAGCACCTGCAGGTAAGTGGTCTGCACCCTGGACCAGGTCAGGCCCATGGCTCCAGGCCTGCCCAGTGACATCTCCTCTCCTCTCCTCACCTCACCTTGCCTCACCTCACCTCTCATCTCCCCCCACCGAGACGCCCAGAGACCAAGTGCTGAGCCACCTCTCCAAACCCAGATCACCAACCACAAGGTTGCCTGCAACAAAAAAATTAATGAGATTTGAAATCCTATTTATTTCTGGAAAGTGACAAGCAAAACTTGACATGAGTTTCTTTATCACCTCCATGGAAAATAAAGATCCTGACACACCTAGCAGCCCATCCAGGCCTCTCTCCCCCTCGCCAGACCATGGCAGGGAGGTTTATGGCATATGACACCTATTGCTTTCTCTCAGTGCATGTCTGGGGGTTTGTTTCTTTAATGTCTTGGTGATCTAAGTTCTCTTACTGATTTCAGTGCAAAAGGTTTCTCCTCAGCACCCTTTGCCTCTGCATGGCACTGGCTTTCCGAACTGGCACTGGGACTGTGCCGGTTTGGCAGGCCGTCCATGCTGGCTCTGTTGCAGGCAGGCTCAGGAACACCTTATGCTGGGGCACACACTGCCAGTTCTCCCACTCAGGCGTGGGCTACATAGGATTTGCCCCATCTAGGTCTGAAAAAGTGAAGTGGTTGGGTCTCAAATGGTCACCACTGGCTCGTCTCTTAGCCACAACGATGCAGGATGGTAGGATCATGAGATCACTAGGACTGGAGGATCACTATCACAGCTTCTGCGTGGAGCAATGTAGCACCCTCTCCTGCCCGGCAGGACATGCCAGTACTAATACTCTGCTCTGGCATCCAGGTCCAGTGTAGCACTGAAGGAGAGTCTGCTGCTGCCATCCCTTCACACTGAGTGTAGCACGTGGGAGAGAATCACTGCTGCAGAGGGGCAGCTCCTTGAGCAAGCTTTAGGCTTTGCATATGTAAGGGAGATACTTCCGATGTGAAAACCTCTGCCATTAGACCTCTTCAAGAACAACCCCTTTTTATCCCCAGACTGGAGAGGCAAGAGTCTAATTTCCATGCAGTGTCCTGGATTTGCTCAAGCTCTTGTAGAAGCTGTAGCTTGGACACAGCCTGGATACCAGGATGCTTAGTGCAATGCAGATGCCTGGATTGATGGATTAGGTTCCCTCTTCCAGTCTGGCTCCTGCTGCCAGGGCCCCACAGAAGTCACCTCAGATCCCATCAATCTCTGACACAAAGCATGCCGATAGCACCACACAGTGGTGTGTCACTGGTCTCAGAGTCCAGAGAAGAGCTGAGCTGAGGCAGCAGCCAGCTTGCAGTGCCCTGGATGGCTCTGCAGGATGTGCCCTGACAGATGCTATGGCAGACGGTAAAACAGCCTCTTTGCATGTCTCATCCGAAGCCTCCTTTCTTTAATAGGCCATCTCTCCCTCTCCTAGACCTGTCTAATTCTGCCATCTAATCCATCTTCTTGTCATCTCTGTTTCTTACGTGATTATCATCAGTGGTCAGAGTGGATGGGGTGTGCCAGTGCTGGGCCAGCTCTTTAAAGGCACGTACGAGCATTTTTGTGCACAAGAAATAGAGCATAGCAGGACTTTTCTCTCCCTTACTACTCTTTCTGGAGTTCCATTTTGACCCCATTAGCACCACAGTGTGGCTGTTTCTAGCAATCCCCTTGTGTATCCATCTGTAGGGATCCTTCCTGGCTTGGCCAGGACAAGTGCGAAGAAATTAAGAGAAGAAGAGGCCGCTTCTCTTCTCAGGCCACCATTTGCCCTGCTACTCTCAAGACATTGGTCCTTTCACACATCCCAGCATGAAAGACAAGAAATCCTATGCTGTTCTCTACTCTAGCCCATGGTACTTATGGTCCCAAGAAGACACCCAAGAAACCTCCTGTGTCAGCTTCTCAGGGGCTTCCTGTGCCCATATTTATTGAGAAGCTTCCCCCCGGCCCTGTTCAGGGTACATCCGTGACAGGGAAAGACTCCTAGGAGACCCTCGTGCCCTTGCCTCCAACTCCCCTGTATGTAGCCACCTCATGTGGAAATGGTGTGAAATGCCAACACCTATTTACCCCTTCCCAGGGTGGCTCATGACGAGGGCCATCTTCCTCAGCTTTTTGGGAATGTCTGTTAGCACACTTTGGTGGCTCCCTTCCCTTAGCCTACCCCCTTGTATTTAGCTCTCTGCGATGAGCAGTATTTTAGCTTGGTTTCCTGTGGCTGTGTGCATGCACTCATGTGGCTGTGAGTGTGCTTAGTAACTGAGTCTGTAGGAGTTTGACGAGGAGGAGAGGTTTCAAAGCTACTGAGTTGCTACAAGAGAAATGTGTACAGATAGCGAGGGAGAGGAGGGAGGCTTTCTTACTGATTGTGGAGGAGAAGGCTAATAGATGGCCCTGCTTCATTAACTCGGCTCCTCGCAGAGCAGAGCTGGCAGACGTGCACAGAGGGATGTGGCATCACCGCGTTTTTGTGGAAGGGCTCAGAGCAATGCACAGACCAGACCCCCACCTGGTGCAACCTGGCACAGCTTCTCTCACTCTCCCAGGCCTGCACTGGCTTGCACAACAGAGGTTCTGGCCCCTCCGTCCTGGTTATAGCAAGAAATGAGGTGTTATCAATATATGAATTTTATCCTGTGTCAAGCAGCTCTGAATGGATCTAACAGAGATTTGATTTTATGCTTTGGTTGTGGAAGAGAGCCAGTCCTCTGTAAATCATGCATTTCGTACAGTGTAATGGGACAATAATAAGATCTGAGCTATCTGTGATGGTAATTCTGCCAGGGAGGCTGACCGGGACAGGACAGCTTGCAGACTGACACCACCTCTGCTTCTACCCTGCCTCCTTTTGGGGATTGCAATGACTCCTCCACATGCTCCTTCACGGGTGACTACAACAAGGGAGCAGAGGCTCAGCATTGTGGCCCATCTGCATGGGCCTGGAGTAGCTGGGAGACCCCAGCCAGAGCCCCTGGTCCCTGTGGTGCTCCCAGTTTGGAGCTCTTGAAGCCAGTTGGAATCAGGGAGGGATGACAGCGCTGGATGGGAGCCCCTTCCTGCTCCCTGGCACCCAGGGGTCCTTCAGGGTCTCCTTTCCATCAGGGCTCTTGGCAAGCAGAGCGGGAGGGAGCTGAATGTGGATGTTTGTCTTTCCTTTGGCTCTGGTTTGGACAAGAAGGCTTATGGGAAATTAATTCAAGACTATTCTCCAGTTCATTTTGAAACAGGAACTTTTTGCTTTTTGGCCATGAAGCTCCTAACTGGGAGCTGGGAACACCAAAGAAGGGGCTTTGGGAAAAGGGGGAGAAAAGAGGATTTGGAAGGTTTTATTGCAAACACAGAGCAACACATGGAGCAATGTTAATCAAGGTGACTCCCCTTCAGTGCTTTATAAATAGGAACATTCTTAGAATTACATCTGATATTTTCAGCTGCATAAAAATAAATGGCACTCAATGGAGACCCTGGTGTTTACCTTGTTTTACTGAAGAAGGTCTCTCTTAAACTGCCTGCAGTTTTATCTGTGGGTTTGTTGTTTTAAGATTTCCGGCTTCTATCTCAAACATCTTTAATGCAAAGTAGTTTGCCTTTGCTCAGAGTCTGCTCCAGGAGAGCATAGGACCCAGCTAGGGTCCTGCTCCTCTAGGACATGCTCCCCCATTCACATGATGAGTGGGGATCGAAAGACATTCTTGCCTTGTCCATCTCTGCCCAGGGGTTTTCCAGCCTCCTGATGCTGTTCCCCTAGAGCAGGGCTGGCTGTGGCAGTGCTGTCTGCACCCTCTGCCCCCCTGTCTGCAGCCTGCTGCCTTGTTGCCTGCACCCTGTTGCCTGTACCTTGTTGCCTGAAACCTTCTGCTCTGCTGCTTGTACCCTGCTACAGTGCTGCCTGCACCCCTCTGTCAGCACTCTCCTGCCTGCACCCTCTGCCCCTCTGCCTGTACCCGCTGTCCCTCTGCCCCGCTTCCCTGCACCCTCCACCCTGCTGCCTCTACCCTCCTGCCTGCCAGCACCCTCTGCCTTAGGGCTGGCTAGGGGACTGCTCTGCAGTCAGATCCTGGCAGGGATCACAAAATAAGCAGGAGGGTCAGACCCCAGGGGAACTTTGCCTGTCACAGCAGTGTGGCTGCGCACCAGGACTGGGGGAACAGAGAGGATACACAGCAAGCCCCAGAATTAGCTGGGGATGGCAGAGAGGCTGGTGACAGAGGGGCAAGGGCTGGCATCCGTGGGAGCAGCATGGGGCCCACAGGGTCCCAAGGGGAAGCTCTCTAGGGTTTTGCCTCTCCCTGGCCACCCCTGAGAGGGGCTTTTGGCTGCTGGCCCTCAGGGGCTGGCCCCGGGCGCCCCGTCCTATGCCCGGTGGTCACCAGCTTTGCCATCCCATCACAACCCAGGCAAGCCTCAGAGCACCTCCTCCTCCTCTCTTCTGCATCTCCCTCCCTCCTTCGCCACCCGTTAACGCAGCGCGAGAGCCTTGCCGAGGCCGCAGCAGGTGTGCCTGGCTCTTTGAGGGGTCTGGTAACAGGGTTTCATTGTTTGAAGCCCTCCGGTTTTCAGGTGTTCTGCTGCCCCTCCCCTCCCTGTCTGTCTCCCACACCTCCCCCCGCTGGGGACCCTTTCCCTGAGTGAGTCACAGCTTTTTGCTGACATTTACCATCCTCTCCCTTGGTCCAGCAGCTTTTCTTACTTCCTGGCTTTCTCCTGCCTCTCTGGGCCTTCATGACCTTCAAAGTCCAGCTTTGATCTTTCTGCCCAAGTGGTGGACTAGCTCTGTAACAAAATGTCCCGGGTCTATTTTTTTGTGATTATTATTATTATTATTTTAAAATATTTCCACTTAGTGAAAGAGAAAATTTGTGTTCCCGGTTAGCAGAATTAACAAAACTAACGGAGTGCAAAACAGGGCTTTAGAGGAATTCAAAGTCAGCAGTAAAAGATTTGCAGCCATAACACCTAATTAAGTTACATCTCTCTTAAAACAAAATATTCGTTCTATTTTCAAGTCAAGGAGAAGTAAACCAGATGTGCAAACTCACTGCCTCTCACACACGTCCCCCTCCCCCCACCCCACATGAAGGCCAGTCTGTGCTGGCCCTTGGAAATCAGGGGTGCTTGCCCCTCACCGTTTGTGTCCACTCGTGCTCCCTCATCCCATGTCTCTCAGCATCTGCCTCCCTTCATCCCTCTCGCACACCAACCCTTCTGCGCTACCTTGTCTCAGCCAGGCAGGCTTTTCCCTCTCCCCCACCAGCCTGTTGCTCCTACATGTGGTTTAGCAGCCGCTCGCACGTGGCGGGCTGCTCTACATGTCTGTACCGGAAACTGGTGCAAAACTAATGTTGGCAGGCAGCAATTCAGGCCCTTCTCCACCTTCTCGTATGGCCCAGCTCATGCACACACACATATACTCCTGTCCTTGTACACACTTGCTAACACAAGTGACAGCTATTTCCTTTCTGTGCCCACCTGGCAGCATGCCCCAGCACAGTCCCCTGCTGAGCACAGCACATTCACATCATTCCTGGGGGTGGTGAAAGCTCCAGGCTGGGCCATGGAGCCTGACTTAAGTGGAAAAAGCAGTTTAGGGCAATGGAGAAGCAGGGAGGGGGTGAACCGGAGAGTGTGTGCGCTGGAAGGAGAAAAAAGGGGGATTAGGGAGGCTGACTCTGGGAATGCGTCCATGGAGAGGAGGAAGGGGTGCCGAAGGCAGCCATGCGGCAGAAGCAAGTCTGCTTCTAATCTGGTTCTCCCCTTTAATTCAAGAAAGCTCTTGCATGGTGACACAGGTGAGCAGCCCAACTGTGAAAGCAGAGAGCAGGGTGGCAGGGATGCACGTAGCTGCACACTGAGCGCTGGGTGTGAGTGGGAGTGCAGGTGTGAGTGTGGGTGCCAGGTGTGCTTATATGGTTTCTTGTGGAGGAGCCTGACAACAGCCCTGCTTGTCCCTCCATGACATGCCTGGCATTTGTAGCCCTTCAGCTCCTTGGCACTGTGGGATTAACCTGCACCAGTGTCTCAGTTTCCCCTGCACCTGATCTCATTTCCCTTCTCATCTATGCCTCTAAGGAGGGCACTGTCTGCCTACCGCTCGGCCGGGTGAGGGATGAGGCTGCTCCCACCCCATTAAGAGGGATCATGGAGCTGCATGAAGCAATTTCTGGACAACCCCAGCACAGCCGGTGATTAGGCTAGTGCATGCGATCATAATGCAGTGGCCAAAATCCAAGTGTGTAAAGGGACTATGTGCTACTGAGGGATGCAGCGGCAGTGGGGAATGGGGGAAGAGAGCTCTTCCAGGATGGCAGATGTGACAGAGCTGTGTCTCAGAGTGGGACCTCACACAGGGAGGGCCCTTTCATGTAGCAAGAGGGGATGGAGACGTGTGTCAGGGCCAGGACTGCAGCGTATCCTGGGGGAAACAGCAATGTCTCAGGCTGAGGGATACATATCCCAGGGGATGCAGCTGCACCTCGGGGCTGGCACTTTTGGGGGCTGCGATGTTGGTGGCCTGGGGACAGGTCCAGCAGGAGTACAGCAGACAGGAGACGGGAGCAGATGGGGGCTAGGTGGGAAGGGCAGCTGCGGGGGAGGCAGGCAGGTGCGTACCTGTGCAGCCAGCGTGAGATCTGGGGAGCCGTTGAGGCTTAACTTGATCTTCTTTCCAAATCCCCTTAGCAAGTATAACACCACATCCAGGAAGTTTAAAAGGGAGCTGGGAAGGTGGGGGAGATACTCCGGGAGCTGGCAAGGGGGAGAAGCACTTGAGAAACAGCTTCTCTGATGGCTGTCCAACTTCTCCTGACATTTTTATAGGGTTACCCTTCAGGATTGATAGCAAGCGTGTAGCCGAGTCTGGCTCACGGCACAGGCAAAGCCGCTCACTTGGCTCCTTCCCAGTGCCTGGCCACGGGAAGAGCCCTGCTTCCCTTCTCCGGCCACCCTCCCCTCTCCCTCCCAAGTTTTTCCTTTCACCATGTGCCAGGGCCTCGGCATCACCTCTGCAGCCCCAGCCCCGGAGCTGCGACCCATCACTCGGCATCTCCTCACCACAGAGCAGACGTGGCCACTCAGCCTGGGGCAGCTCCCCATAGCCGGGCACCATGCTGGGGTCACCACCGTGGGAGGTTGCGGGGGGCTTCTCCCACCCAACACCGCCCTGCCTTCTGGGAATTAAACCCCCACGGACAGGGAGCTTGGCTGTGAGGTGGTTTGCAGCACACCCAGGCAAGCCCTGCTCACCCTTTAGATGGTGTCTAAGCCCTGGGAGTGGGGAGGGCAATCCCCACTGGCTGGGGCTGGTTTAATCCCTCTCAACCCTCACAAAGCTGTTTTCTACACTGCAGCAATACAAACCAACCCTGAGTGCATGGCAATGAAGGCCATGTGTTCAGAGGCAAGGAAGGGAAATAAATGCCTTGCGTCACTTGGGCTTTTTTTTCTGTTTCTTACATAAATTGAGGCAGAAATTGATTTTATATTTGAGGAATGTTCCTCAGCACAAAGCTGAGGTTGAAAGTCCCCAAACTAATCCCAAATTGTTAATTCCAAACACCATTTCTGGCTCTTCAGAATCACAGTTTTATTATGTTAATCATGAGCGGGAGCCCAGGGCAGTTATTGTTTTTCTTTCTTCTTTTCTTTCTTTCTTTTGTTAATGAACGATAGAGCGGAGGGCTGGCGGGGAGAGCAGTTTGGCAAAGGTTGCCCCTCCAGCCCCCTCACACCCCACTGCCTCGCACTCTGTGGGCCCTGCGTACTCGGGACCAGCCTAGCATCAGCGTTGGTGTGCCAGCGGCACTGCAGCTGCCCTGGGCTGTCCTCTTGCCAGATGCTGCAATAAACCCAGGTTTGTGCCCTCTGGGCTAAAAAGCTACATGCCGTCCTCCTCTCCCACATGAAACCCAGCTCACCCCAGTGGCAGGGGCAGCTCCCTGCTAATGCGGGACCCGTGGCTGAGCCATGGCCATTCCCAAATGTAGACAGGTTTTCCACTCCCTGAGGCTTCCTCCTTTCGTTGCCTAGCCCTCCATTTGTGATGCTGGCTAACTTTTTTGGTGGCTTGGCTCCCGAGCCTCGTTTCCAGCAGTGAGGTGGGACCACAGGCCCATATGTTCCTACGTGTCCTTGTGAAAATGCAGCTTGGCTCAATCCGCTCTGGCTGAATTTGTAGGAGCTGAGAGCAGCCCTAGTGGGATTTTTTTCTTTAGACCCCTAAAAACACGGCCCACTTTGAAGATATTACCCATGGTCACCCGCACCATGCGGTTCTCCTCTGGTTCCTGCCCCTGCAGCCACCTCTTGGGTCTGCAGCTCTGGCAGAGGTTGTCCCCAGCCCTCGCTCTGTGTCCCCCCAGCTTGAGTGCCTGGGCCAGACCATGCATGAGGAGGCTGGGACAGAGCAGAGCTCTTGGGCTGGGACACTGCTGAAACTTTGGACAGTCTTTTGAGCTGCAAGAATACTGTTGGTATTCATTTCTGATTCTCCTCCTTTTTTTTTCCCTTTTGCCCTGAAACCGTTCTAGTTTCTTCAAGAGAAATCACTCCAATCCTGGAAAGGTGTTTTCTGACCCTGCAGATCACTTTACAGCTTGTGGCACTTTAAAATCATTCTTATACAGAAAGGCTCAGCTTTATGGGCATCTCTCCAGGGTTCGATCCCTGGCAGTGCTCTTCAGCTTTAACTCCTGCCTTGCCAAAGGTCCCTGCTGCTACTAGGTCTGCCTTGTCCCTGCTACTGCTCCCTGGGGAGCTGCCAGCAGCCCTGCCTGCAGCCTGCATGGTCCCTCCACACCTCCCAGCACAGGCACACTCATGCTGTCCTGACCTTCATCAAAGGCTTGCACTGGGGTCAGCACCCTGGCAGGACCCTGCAGCAAGGGAGATGCCCAGGAGGGAAGGACCTGGGGTGGCATGGTCTGGAGGGTGGCGTGGCCTGGGCACATGGACAGCCTCCTCCCACTCTCCTTGCTAAAGAAAAGGGTAATTCCCCTCCTGTCTCTCTTGGGCTTGTGAAGAAAGCAGCACATTTGGGTGCCAGAACTTGGCTGGGGGCAACCAGAAGAGTTGCTTTGCTTGGCCAGGGTGCCCCGAGGCCATGCTGGAACTGCTGACACAAGTTCTGCCAGCCTCAAACACTCCCCAGGCAACAGGAGGGAAATACAGCCTTTGCCTCTGGACTGCTTGGGCCTGGGTTTTTACTTTTAAGAGCCCTGGATCTGTCCTGTAAGCAGAGGCGTAGCTGTCATGTGCCGTGGGCCATGCTCAAAGCAGAACTGAGTACTTAAGATGCACTCAGGAGCTACCACAGTGTTTAAAATACAGGGCTTCAGGCAGCCAACCACCCAGCAGTGCCAAACCCTGCCTCTGCACCACCAGCAGGATAAGGTGGCCTGACATGGCCCCCGCATCATGTCCATGCCTATCCGCAACTACCACCATCATCCCCTCGGCCCTGGGAGGGAAGTGGAGATCCGGCAGCGGGTGCCCGCCAATGTGAGCCCACGTGGAAGGGCAGTGAGGCAGTGACAGCACCACTCAGCAGGCAGCAGGGAAAGCTGAGCTGAAGAGCAGGGCTCACCCCCCTCTGCCCAGGAATTAGCTTCGTGCTGAGCCATTTCTATCAATGACAAATTTGGAACAGGCATCACAAAGTCCCCAATAAAAGGGAGTCAGGCAGAAAAGAAGAAAGCAGGAGAGTCCAGGACGAGTTTGTGCATTTCTGGGTCTCTTTCTTTCTTCTTTTTTCTTCCTCCTCTTGGCACAGGGCAGCTGCTATTCCCCTCTCTTTCCCCAAACCTTCACTCCCTCCCTCCATCCCCCTGTCTCCATCCAAAATGATCTCTGTGGCAACCCACAAACAAAGACAACTTCAGTGACTGCTTGCTCTGTCTCAGGGGAAGTGGAGTCGGCTCTGCCAAGCTGGACAGAGAACCTGAGTGATGGAAAGAAAGGAAGAAAGATGGGCTTGGAAAAACATGCCATTTGGAAAGAGACAAATTGAGATTTCAAAAGAAGATGGCAGGGGCAAAGAAAGGAAGAGAACTGGGCTGCTTCGGGCAATTGTTGGGATCAAAGCCTTTGGGGAGAAGGAAAGAGGCATTCCAGGCCTGCCCTCACTTTTCTTGAGATGCAAATCTGGGGCCTTTAGAAATGCACAGGGAAAAAAAAAAAAAAAAAAAACTTGAGGACATGAGCTTTTCCCTGGGGGTGGAGGCCAGGAGCCTGAGGGAAGTCAGGCAGAGATGCTGCAGGCCCAGGGATGCTGCATGCCCACAGAGGGCAGCATGGTGACCTTTTCTGCCATCCTCACAGTCAGGGTGATGCTCAGGCAGTTGAGAGTGACCTGTATTGCAGGAGAGCTTCTTTCCTAGCCTGCCTGCTCCTTTAGGGTCCAGAGTCATCTTCTCCAGCTTTGGTACCCTACTGAGGAGTGAATCTTTGGAGGGCTTGCCCAAAGGGAGAAGTTCCTTGCTCCCCTGGATCCTGAGGACTGAACTGCCCCTGAAGAGTTCAAGTCTGAGGGTGGCCATGCCTCTCACCTCAGCCCCTTATCTGGAGTGACTTGAGATGTGTTTATACCTAACCCCTTGCCTTTGGTCTGGATTCAGACTTTCCTTTGGGTCTCTTGTCCAGAGAGTCAATGGCAGGGTTGATGCTGAGTCCTCTGTTTACTTCATCTCCCATGTTTGCAGGGCTGCATCTTTCCTCTTGACTCTCCTTTGCTCTGCTCTTGTGTGATCTTCCTTTTGGTCTCCACTGCCTAATCTGTCCAGAGTGAGACCCTCAGATGCCTGCAGCCCTCACCATGGAGGGCACCCCTATCAGCACCCCATTTCTTGGGCCAAACTACCCTTTGAGCCGTGACACCATTCAAAACTATTGTGCTACTTCGGGATGAATTTGGCACAATGGATTGTCCAGCTCCATGGGATTTCCTCACATCCAGCCTGTAGGGCCTGCAGTAAACCAGAAAAAGGAGTGAATTTATCAGGGTGAGACAACAGTGCCCCAGCTGGGGATGTGGGTCCTGTTCTCTCTCAGCTCCTGGAGTACCAACCACCCTCTGTCATCCTGGGGATGGAGCAAGCAGGGCCCTTCTTGGCTCTGCAGGAGCATTTACCTGCATTTCTCCCCATCCATCTCCTTCTGAGTCCCAAAGAAGGATCCTCAGGCTCTCTCTGCCGTTCTTGTTGTGATTATTCAGCAGACTCCCTAGGAGACCATTAAGATCTGCTCGATACAAGAGTGGACACAGCCTGTCTGGTAAGCCCAAAACTGCTGCCACTTAGTTTCTCTTCCCAGCTGCTGAGGCTTTACTATTAGTGGTGCAGTTTGAGTGTTCACAGCATGGCCAATACACAATTAATGTGAGCTTCTACGGCTCGGCTGAAGTCAAAGTAGCAAAGTAATCAATTCATAACAATTAAGGTTTTGCACAGAAGCCTCCTGGAGGGCATTCGGATTTGGTGTATATGCCATCTTCTGCAGGAGCTGGGTTTTACTGGTCTCTCTCCACCATATCTACCCACCCCATCCCCCTGCCTTCCCCTTCTGGTTGGGACAGGATTGCACTTACAATGGTTGCTTCAAATCATTCAGGACTCAGCCCTTTCTTCCTTCTCTGCAGACTGTGACTCGTACTGCAAACCAGCCAAAGGCAACTACAAGATTAATATGAAAAAGTACTGCAAGAAGGACTATGGTAAGGACCTTCTTCCTTACTAGATCAAGCTCAGCTTTGTTGAGGAGGGAGCTCCGGAGCCAAGGGCAGGCTTCAGTCTGACCGTGGCAGGGTGAGATGAAGGTCTCCATGGGCACATACCTCTGGCCATGGGCAGCTCCCATAGCCAGATGAGCACACCAGGACCCCCAGCTCCCTGCCCCAGACACAGGCCTGGCCTTTTGGCATTCTCCGATGACCTTCCATGCTCACAGTGGCCTCAGCCCCCCTCCCCATGGGCTCTGGGCTTCAGTGCCCCCAGGACAATGCTTCTGTCCCAGCTCAGTGTCGCATGTTACGAACGAGAGTGCTTCTCTTCAGGGGACCTGAATGGGAGGCCAAGGCGCCCTGCAAAGGGGTTTTGCTCCAGAGATCTGGTCTGCATGTGCTGGCAGGGAGATAGGTCCTCCACTCCCAAGTGGATGCCTTTTCACCCCTGCAGGAGTACCAGATCTCCCAGCCACATGGAGCTTACCAAAAAATGAGTCAGCCCTATCAGTTCCCCCTCAATCGCCAAGCCCACCTCTGCTTGCAGGCTGCTTGAAGGTGGAGGTGCTGGGGTAGCTTGGCCATCACCATCCTTACTGTGCCAGCCATCCACCATCAGGAGGGAATGGCACTCCCCAGGGCTGTCAGTCCAGCCCCATCCACCAGCACAAAGTTTAGGAAAAAATAAAATATCTTAAAAAAAACAAAAACAAAATGAAGATCCTGCATCCTCTCTCCTTCCCCATCTCTCTCCTTGCCTGCCAAATATGTTAAAAATGAATATTTTCTTCATATGGCTGTTTTCTGGAAGGTCCAGAGAGCATATGTCAATCACTTACCGCTGAGACTGGGGCTCAGGAGCTAGCAACTGCTTGTTGTGATTTGCCTTGACACAAGAGCATTGTGGAGCATTGTGAAGCCTCCTACAACTGGTGGAGGGGTTGCAATTTGTCTTCCACAGGAACCATCCACTCTGACAGAAAAGATGGTTTGGGGCAAGGGAGCAGTAGAAAATGGCTGCCTCTGAGCAGGGTCCCAGAGGGGAGAGAAAGAGGCGTCTGGAAGGAATACGAATGCTGGGGTGAGAAGGGTACAGCTCTCCAAAATATTTTGCCCTCTGTTCAGCCAGGACCACTTTGGTTTCTCCATGCTCCTGGTGGGAGGGGACCGCATGGCTTGTGCAGACCATGCCCCTTCATGCTGCCCTCTTCCCCAGGTGTCCTGGGAGCTGGGCAGTGCGGGACAAGGAACACTCAAAGTAGGGAGGAAAGCCACTCTCAGGGTGTTCAGCACCCAGTGTAGCTTGAACAGAAGAACATTTGTTCTCATCAAAAAGCTCCTTTTAACCCTTCTCTCTACGCAAAAGATAAAACATTTGGAAAGAAAAATGTCTGCTTCCTAATGATATGGTGAGGAGCAATGATCCCAGCTCTCTGAATCAGCCTTCCCAGAAGGTGCAGTGGAGCAAGACAGATGGGGCTGTTAAGGGATCAGCAGTTCTCATTCTGGAGCAGGAACAATCATGTACACAATGAGCTAAGGCAATCTGTCTGTCACCAGAACTTCCTTGAGGGAGCAAGGCAAAGCATCTCCCCATCAGCTGCACCCTCAGTCATTGTATTTCTCTCTTTCTTTTCCCTTAGTGGTCCAAGTGAACATCTTAGAAATGGAGACTGTGGCCAACTGGGCCAAGTTCACCATCAATATTCTCTCTGTCTACAAGTGCCGTGACGAGCGGGTCAAGCGCGGCGACAACTTCCTGTGGATTCACATGAAAGACCTGTCCTGCAAGTGTCCCAAGATTCAGATCAGCAAGAAGTACTTGGTCATGGGGATCAGTGAAAACTCCACTGATCGGCCAGGACTGATGGCCGATAAGAATAGCTTGGTCATTCAGTGGAGGGATGCTTGGACTCGTCGCCTTCGGAAACTGCAACGGCGGGAGAAGAAAGGGAAGTGTGTGAAACCATGAGGAGTTTCATATCTGTCCCTTACCTAAGCCCTCAACCCTGCCTGTGCACACTGCCTAGACTGCTCCCAGAGACTCTGTATATATACATAGTATGAACGGACTCTTCTGTCTATAGTGTATATTTTGGCAATGATTTTCCTTTTGTGTATGTGTGCATGCGTGAGTGTGCGTGTGGGTCTTTTTCTCTTAATGTGTATTAAAAATAACGCAGTAACGACAAACCTTTAATGAGGAGCAAAGTGGAGAGAGATCCTCTTGGTGCTTGTTGCCTGAAGGAGCTCAAAGGGGGTTGGTTTTCTGCTCCAGATATGTTGTTCATAGCTCTCATTTTCTAGTCTTTTTTTGCTCTTCAACAAAATCTTTTTCTGCCCAGTGATGATGTCTGAGTTGACAGCTTTCCTTTTCCAGGATCCAGGGCCTGCCTCTTTGATACTCTCTGAAAGTGGGCTGTCATTAACTCTCTATGCCCTTTTTTCTTGCCCAATAGAAATATGATGTCAGATTCTTGTCTTCATCCCAGTGTACATGTGGACTAGCTCAATGGAAGCCATCCAGTACTGGAGAGAGATCAGCCCCAGGAGCTCCACTAGGAAGAACGAAATGAACTTTTGCAAAACTTAATTCACTGGTGACCTCAGCTTTACACTGACCCTGTGCCCTAGCCTGGGGTAGAACCACTGTGCTGCTGAAGAATCACCGTGAGGAGTCAGGCCCTGGCAACTGGGTTGGTGACCACTGCCAAGCAGAGATGTGTTCCCCAGGGAAAAAGGGGCAGATTTCACAATGGCCCTGGCCATTATCTGTCCTAGTGTGTGACCCACATGACCCAACAGGGAAGACCTGGAGACACCCTTTTTCCACCCACATCTCATAAAGGCCTGCCCTGCCAGTACCCAGGACTTGGGGTAGAGTGGAGAGGCTGACCTAAGCAATCTTGTATTATCTTGCATGTGTGTGGGTCTATATCCTCAGCTGGTACTGACTAGCATAGTTCCATTGATTTCTGTTGAGTTGATACAAAGTGACTGTCTGGCTTGATGTGCATCATTCAGAGCTGGCCTGACTCCATGCTTTCGTGAAAAGTATTACTGTGGCCAGGGTTGCCTTGGGAGGTACACAAGGCAGAGTTGGCAGGAAGAGAGAAGAATTTTCATTGATCAGCCTGCGTGGGCATTTTCTTTTATTTCTTCTCGTAGTGTATTAGCCTCCAGTTCAAACAAACAGCATCATTATCTTCCCATGTTGAGGTAGTGGCAGTCTTAGCATAATAAATGTGAGTGGAAATAAGAGTTGATATGATAAAAGATATTCCTTCCCCTTCAAAACTTGCCTTTCTTAGGAACATCAAATGGCTTGGTGAGGTATTGTAGCCTACTCTACAGCCTTCCAGTTCACTAGGATGATGGCTTTGCCCTTTGAGTCAGTGACAGCCTGCACAGACTTCCCATCCCATGGGCGGTTTGGTGCTTCTAGGCCCAGACTGGTAGGGCTGGGTGGTGTTGTAGCCTGCAGTTGAAGAGACTGGCAGAGTACTGTGGTGATTCAGGACAGGGGAGTTTGGGCAGTGAGAATCTAGGAACGGGGGAATGTCTGTGTGGACATGCAGATGTTCCAGCCTACGATTTCAGTGTTGGTGGAGCTGCTTGAGGTGCTGGAAGTGGCTTCTCAGAGATGCATGAGGCCAGGAGTGTCACCTTTCAGGCCCCGTGAATGCTGGAATGCTTTCACAGGGCATGGGAAGAGCTGGGGGGGAGGCCAGAAGCAGAGCAGCAAAAGATGTGTGGGATTGAGGCTGAGGTGTGACTGAGATGGTTTGGACGAGCTGGTCCTATGTCATGCTCCTGGCAGAGAGCCTCCTTCCCTGTTTCTGTTGACCTGAGGAGACTGATACTTCTTGTTCTGGTTGTGATGGGCCATCAGCCTCTGCCACAAGATGGCCCTTGAACCACATAGGCCATCTATCCTTCTTCTTCCTCCCACCACTGCTTGCACCCAGGAGTCCTAGAATCAGTGCTGCTGGCATTGCCTCGAGCTCACTTGCTATCCTTTGTACCCAGCAGTTGTCACTCAGAAGTCAGTGGCAAAATAGTCTTCAGTTGGTAGATAATGTAAAGCAAGTTGCCTGCACAATCTCATGCATAGATGGGACTCCCATTAGGGTCATCCACATGGCCTCAGTGCTAGGGGGCTGCTCAGCATTGCCCCGCTGAATGCTAGTGTCTCGCCAGCTCTTCTCAGTGACTGAAGCCCAAGAGCAGAAATGGCACTACTCCTCCACAGACACAGGCGCTCAGAGGGTAGGGCTGCAGAAGACACATGCTTTCTGCAAGCAAATACAGCCTTTGGGAGAGACATAAAGTGTCTCTGCTCCCCAAACAGCACTCTGCACAGCTTGCTAGGGCAAGAGGCTCCCAGGTTCCTCTGGCACCTGATTCCTCTTCACTTGGAAGCCCAATACCTAAAACACTTTGAGGACTTAGGTGTTGGTGGTTGCTGTACTTGATTTCACAGAATCACAGAATGGTTGAGGTTGGAAGGGACCTTTAAAATTCATCTAGTCCAACTGATATTTATCCTCCCCTCTTGTTTCCAGCTCTGCTGCCTCGAGCTGGGAGCGGGGATGAAGAGGGATGTCTCCCAGCTGCTGTCTTTTAGTACAAATGCTTGTCCTGCGAGATGTGTGTCTCTGTACCAGCACTGAGATCAGAGACATCCAGAGAGGACAACCAAGTACCCTGCAGGCTGCCACTGGGAAGAGAAGCTTCCCCTCTTTAGCTAAAGAAAGTCCTAAAAATCCTGGCCAAAGGACTGGAACAGGATACCTCAGTTAAAGCTGTTGCCTGGAAGATGTTTTCCTGCCTTTTCTCTGCTTTTGACACTCCAAAAGCCAAAGCAAGAATTAATCTTATTTTTTCCTCTTACTTTGCCGTGATAGACTGACTCATAAGTTCTTCCCGCCAGGTGAGTTCACAGGAAGCTGCTTAGGTTGGCCATGAAAGGGCACCAGCCTTTCCCTGGTGCAGCTGGCTGGAAATTCCCCATAGGGTCATTAATCTGCGTCTGGGACACCAGCGCTGGGTTGCTGCAGAGCTGTGTGCTGGGGGTGAAAAGAGCAGTGATGTGAGCATCCCATGGATGTGCAGAAGCACTGCTGGCCCCTTTCTGCAGCTCAGGGCAGGGCTACCGCGAAGGCCCTCTCAGCACAGACACAACAGCAGGCAGAATTCAGGGAGCTGCAAAACTATAGACTGCTTTTTCCCCTGTGACATCCCCACAGGCAATGCTGCCAGGAGTTGCTGACTGACTCTCATAACCATGCTTTTCCATGCCCTGTTTGCCATTTGAGCAGCTCTCTGGAGAAAAATGGTGCTTTTGTGGACAGGGCTAGTGACATACAGCCTAGCATCTCATCCCACCTGTGTGCTTGCCTTGCACTGACCTCTGTGCCTGAGCAAATAGGCACTGCTGTAACTCTCTTCTATCAGCAATAAGCTGAAGCCAGGTACTGAATGCCACTGAAGGAATCCCCAGATCCAGGAGGGGCAAAACCAGCCAGGGAACACAGCCTGAAAAGCTATGCCTTAAGCCTGTTGCACATGTAGGCTCAGTGGATGTTTTGGGAGAAGCAATGCTTTCCAGAGGATTTAGATATGGAGCTGCTTGAAGATGCATATTTAACCCCCCACATACAGCCACATGCCTTTGGTCGTCTTTTTCTGTTTACTTTATAATTTAATGTATGATGAGACGGAGCAGATCCAGGACGCTGGTGGAAGCCTTTATGAGGCCCCTGTGTGCCCCTGCAGATCTGAGGGGCGGGCTCTGCTGTGCTCTCGGGGCTACCCCAGGACTGGCTGCTGAGACCTGTGTCCTGTAAATACCATCCCAAGCATGCCCACGCAGAGGCACCAGGACCTGCAATGTGGAGGCTATAGGAAGCCTCTGTGAAATCCTTGTTGAATATGTAAAAAGAAAAGCCAGCAAATGCTATGGACCATAATGTAACATATATAAGATACGTATGTTTTGGGGTCTTATTATTATTTTATTATTATTATTATTTTTAATAACACAAATCTAATAAGTACCATCTGCCTAATTCTGTGTTTTCTTTGCATGTACATGCAGTTTGCCCATGGTCTGAGAAGTCAAGAGCTTTGTTGCTCCTCCATCCCATTGCCCCCAGCTCTGTGGGCTGGGGCTTTGCTGGCTTACAGGTTTTCACAAGTCTGGTAGGAACTTTATCACACCTTTATTTTTTGACTAAAGTGGGCCAAGGGGTTCAGGAGCCCCAGGGATGCTGTAGAGCCTGCTCTGAGCACTGCCTGATGCACCAGGAAGCTCTCCAGTGGAAATTTATGGCAGTGACACAGGCTGTGGGGTTGGTGGCTGCTCCTGGTCCTCCGTGCCCCATAGACTTTTCTCCATGTTTGTCCAAGTGTCCGGGCAGACATGGCAGCATCACCTCCAAGCATGGCAAGTGGTCGGCATGGCCCCTTCAGCTGACTGGCCAGTCTTGGCACAGCAGATACTATGGACCTCAGAAAAGTCTTCCATCTCTCCAGGACTGGGCCACCCACCACTGAGGGGAGGGCAGCCCACGATAGGCTTATTTGTTCTCATTGGATTCATCAAGCAACTGGGGGGCCCTCTCCAACCCCCCATCCACATCCACTTCTCAGGCACCTCAAGCATTTGGAATTACTCAAAACCTGTAGGGTATTGCATCCATGAAGGTTAAACAGCTGGAAAAAACTGCTTTCAGCTTAAGTCTTTGGAAGGCTTCATACACTGTTCTGTCTTCTCATCACAACTCTTATTGCAAGAGTTATAATTGAACAAAGCAGGAATACTAATGATATTACTTGCTGTTTATTTTATTTAGGTATTGTTTTTATATAATTATTGATGGTTTATGTAATTATTTTATTGCTATTCATAATACTAATATTTAAACAAAGCCACAGTTAAAACAAAGAGCAATCAGGCCAAATTTCCAGTAGGTTTAACTTCTTTCAAAGCCAGTTTCAGGGAGGAAAAAAGGATAATTAGCAATCAAGCAAGGAATTGCCTTCTTGCCTCTGCTGATGCAATTGGAGGCTGGTTTGTGCAAGCTCTGGCAGGCTGAAGCTGTACTGGGGGCATTTCCAAGTCTGCCTGCATCCATGTAACCCCAGCAGTGCTGCACAATGCATGGTGCTGCTGCCCAGAACAGGCTCCCAGAAGGTACCGGGGTGACTTATCACTCGGGCCACCCAATGGACACAAGAACAGCTCTGAGGAATTAATTGTAGGAAAAACCCACCCTCTCGACTTATTAACCCTCCTGCACTGCATGACCACAGGTCTTTCAAACAGATACCATCTTGTTTGGTGGTGGGGATTTCTTGCCACCATGGAGTGCTGCCAGGGTCAGCGGGTGACACTTCAGTCCAGAGGGGCTTCAGTAGCAGCAGGGGACACCCTGGGGTCCTTGTGCCCAGGGTCAGCAGCTTGCAAGCACTGTGGCTTTGCAAAGGCCAGCGGCACCACAGTGCAAACACTCCTTGCTAGAATAAAGGCAGATAGTTTCTAAAACAAACTCTTAAAGAAAAAGAAAATTATTACAGTAAAAGAGCTGCAAATACTCCAGTATACTCCAGACCAAAGACCTAACACAGCAACAGCAGTTCTTTGAAATCAGGTATATTCTTAGAAAGGTCTCACTGAGACAAGCCCCTCTGGGGATTCATTTTCCCTCATGGGAAATGCCAAAACAGCTAAGCATCTTCTGCGGGAATATTTTTTTTAAAAAGACCTTTTGGACTTTCCATGGTATTCTTCAGTTAGCTGGGCAAAATATCTCCAGTTGAAAATACTACTGGAAGAGAGGCCAACTTTGCAAACTTCCCCCTGCTTTGGGACTGAATTTTGCAGCTGGTTGAAATTTTTCTCATTTCAAAATGCTGATAGACATTTTTCATGGAAACCCGGAATCTGGCCAAGGAAAGAAGCAAATGCAGGAATAGTACAGAAAATTTGATGCTCTTTTTCCATGTTTTCCAGCCAACTCCAGTCACAAGAGATCTCTAGAGTGTGAACAGCTGAACCCCAACCTTAGCACACAGACAGTTGGATGGACAGACAGATGGATACAGAAATTATTTCCCATTACTTTGTTCTTGGTAACCTGAAGTCCATATACATAAAAATAGTTCTGAATCCTCTAAGGAAACACCTCCCTTGGATTAAGAAATGGCCAGTTCAGTAAAGCAAAGGGAAATGTGTTTTGCTCAGCTAAAGGAGCATGTTTCAGTGCAGGGATCTGGGAACATACCGTTTGGTGAGGTGTTGGGCCTCTAAGTAGGGACAAGACCATTGCTCGGCCCCTTTCCCTGCCTTGGCATGACTTGGCATGGTCGCCTTGCTGTCCTTGCTCCCTTCATGCTCTTTGGTATACAGAGCAATTTCCTCTCTCTCTCCTGTGATGCAGATCCATCTGGGTCTTGGAAGTGACTCCTGCTCTCTGAGAGGAGTGATGGCGGCATTTTCATGCATCTGTTGCTAGTAACATGGAATAATGGTGCTTTTTATCCTGCAGAGCTGTTGCATTGGGGAAGGGTGGCCTGCTGCCATCTTTCAGGCATGGTGACTTTCCACCCACCCTATTCATTGCTAAAGACTGCACTGTGCTGAGAAATGACTTCTGGTCTTGGCAGCCCCAGGGGATAGTATGGAAAGGAAACAGAGCACACAACAGTGGGTGTAGCCCTATGGCAAAGCCCTGGTTCTGGTGCTATGGGGAACTGAGGCTCTGTACTCTTCTCTAGTGGCTAGGAATCCCCATCTCCTCCATCCACCTCAATATGATGGAAAGATTTCAAGCGAGGGGTATTGTGGCATGAGGAGAGAGAAGCCCCTCCAGGATGGTTGAGGATTCCAAGAAGTCCTCTCTGGTGGCTTTGGTGCTCAGGAGCTGTGTCCCTTAGTAGCAGGCTGTGGTGGAGCAGTGAGGAGGACAGATGTGTGGCAGCTCTAGTTTGCAAACATTATTTTTCCCCTCTTCTTTTTCCAGCCTTCCCCTCAAGCAGATTTACCTGGATTTGGGGATATTGAGTTGTCCTTCTCTCCCCCAGCCCAAACCAGCTACAGCCCTCCTGCTGAACCTGCTAGCCATGCTCTGCTCCCTGTTCTCCTTTTCCTTCTCCCAGTGGGAATCATTCATGTAGACATTCAGGACATACAAAAAGTGAGGCTTCTTTTCCTCCTCCTTCATTTGCTTTGCCCTTGCACCCCTCAGATCTGGCTGGGTCATGGGCCAAACATGTCTCTTCAAACACAGAAAGAAAAGCAAGTTACAGAAAAGAAAAACCCAACAGAATGAGTGGCAGATGAGAAGTGAGATGACCACCCAAGAAAGTGCTGAAAGTGGGCTTGGAAGTATTCTTCCCTTTTGTTTTCAGGGGGTGGATTTCCTAGTGCATGTGGGAAGTGCATGTATGTGGGGATGCGTGTGGTGTAAGCACCAGTTATTGGCCTGGATTTTCCCTGATGAATGGTTACCAGATCTGCTTTGTTGCTTGTGCTGAGCTAGCCATGGAGCACCAGGGCTGCTGGATGGCTCTGAGTGGCAACCAAGTGTGGCTCACAGCAGAACAGGGTCTGGAACAGCAAAACAAGCATGGGTTCTGCCAGGATGAACACCAACGGGCCCTTGGTGCTGCAATATTTCATCTACCATCCGCTTCCCTCAGCACTTCATTTTACTTGGTGCTTTACAACCCTCACAAGCCTTATTAACCTCCCTAATTTTGCTTCCTGAGCAAATCTCTGACCCTGCATTTATCAGTCCTCCTCCCAGTGAGTGAGTCAGTGTAGCAGCTCCCTCCTCTGCCTTGCCAACCCCAAATGTGGCGCCTCTGGCCTTGACCACAACCACCTAGGCCTCTTGCCAAAGATGCCTTTTGTTCAGTGCATGATGTACCTCGTTCCAGCCAGTTGCTGACTTTCCTCATGGCCATTAGTGAAGACCTTCAGTGAAACGTAGAGGTTGAACTATTCCAGTCTTCTTGTTGCAAAGGTTTTGAGGTGAGTGGAGAGAAATAGGTTATTCTTCAAAATGTCACGTGTATTGTTACAAGCATTCAGGGCATTTGCTACCCCAGAGTTAATCACAATGTCATTCATTCATTTGTTCATTCACTCATTCATTCAATATTTATGTCTGTCTATCTATCTATCTATCTGTTTATCTGTTTTAGGCCACAATTCACTAGCTAAACATAGGCACCCAGGATATCAGACACCCACATGGGGCTGGTTGATACAACAGGACAGTCACAGGAAAGGCAGCTGGAGGTGTTGAGGGATTCCTGAGGGCATTTCCAATGGCACCAGACAGTTGCCTCAGGACAGTTGAACTGAGCCTTTCAGGTGTCTCTCTTCAGAACACCTAAACACAACTAAGAGTTGCCTTGTAGCTGGCTGTAGAAGATGCTACTCTCTTGAATCCTTCATTTCAGCCACTGTAAGCAGAAGACTTTGTCCTCCTGCTTCTCCGGGCCCAGTCCCAAATGCAGGGTCAGACAGGCCATTAGAGAAGGATTCTTCTAGGAGACAGAACCATTGTGCTTGGTCAGAAAACACATTTCTCCCAGTTTGTGTGGGAACTCTGTGCACTTCTGGAGATGTCTTCAGAGACCATCCTGTCCCTCACCCAAGAGGAATATGGCTTTGCTTGGGACAGCAGTTATGTAGTATGCAGGAGAGTTTGGGTCATATCTTCCCATTTTGCAGCACCAGGGGAAGCATCCCCCTCCCCAGAAGAGCTCAATGCTGAGTGAAATACCCTGGCAGACCTCCCCAGTGCTTGGGGTTTCCCAAACTCACTGAAAGAGCAACAAACCCCCAAGTGCATCTGGGAGAGATTTGAAATCTTGACTTCCTCACTGTGAGCAGCACAGGCAACGTAAACCACAGAGCCCTCTGGCCTCCTGTGTGCTGGCAGCAGTCAGCTCTTCCCAAAATGTGTGCCATATCCACCCACACACTGAACTGTCTGATGCCTGGGGGCAGGGTGCATTTCCTTTGCTTGTAGGGCTTGGCAAGGGAAGGCAGAGGGCTTGGTTTGTCAGTTTGGGTAATCACCTCCGCACCTTTCCCAGAAATAATTCACCTTCTCCAGGCAGTTTTACAGCCTCCCCTAGCGTAAAAAACAAACCCCCCAAAAAAGAGGGAGCTGCCCTCCTGCCAAGTCACAGAGAGCAAGTCGACTGGGAGCAAGGAAGGAGTTTTCCCACATCAGGCCGAGCACTCAGGGAACATGAGGAAACCATTAATTGATTGGCTGGCCTGCACTGTGTTTTCCTAAGGAAGAGTTAAAGACGGGGAACGGCTGGGGTCAGTGGGGCAGCCATCTGGCAAAATCCATCGGCTTCCTTCTGTGAGTGTTTTCCCACCTCAATGCTGATGGAGAGAATGAGGTAAAAGAAAAGAAGAACAATCCCCCCACCAACCCTCTGGGGATACAGAGCCATCCTGAGCTGGGACCCTACCTCACAGGCCAGCTATGCTCCCTGGCCTCAGGCAGACTGTGTCCTTCTTCCCCTTGGTGAGGACTCTCCAGCAGGTCTGTCTGGGAGCCGCATCATTTATCAGTCCAGAGCCAGCACTTGGAGGTATAGGGAGAGGCAGGCAAGTGGGCAGCCATCTCCTGCTCTGCCCAGCCTGAGGCTGGCTACAGCTCTTTAGGTGGGTGCAAGCCAAGGTTGGGGAGGAACACCCAGAGATGGGATGTCTCTCCCCCTCCATCAGCTATCCAGGGAGCCCTGGGTAACAGCCAAGCTCGGACATTAGTGATTGAGAAGGCTTGTGGTAGGTGGGATGAGTCCTGTATGCTGCAGAGCTCAAGGGAGCTGTTGGTATCTGCCCAGGTACAACTTCATAAGGCAAACCCCTTGCTTTCTGCCTCTGTGGTTGAACCATGAGAGCTGGAACAGGCACCTCTGCAGGGGTTCTTCAGATGGAAGATCCTTTGGGACAGGGTGTGGCTCATACATGAGCAGTGGTGCATCATCCTGCACCCTGCTCTAGATGAACATTTGCACATGCAAACATTGCTCGGCCTGCATGGGATGGCTGTCTACACTAGCAAGTAAAGCAGAGCAGCCACGTCTCCCCTGCTGAAGGCTGACCCATGCTAGAGCTGACCCATCCCGTCCACACTACATTGCACTGACTCTAAGACATCACTGTGATTTTTGTGCAGAAAGGTTTTCTGAGTCTAAAGTGTCTAAAATAGCACAAAGCTGTGCCAAAGCCTACCTGAGAGGTTGCTTGGTACAAAACTAAAGGGACGAGTTGCCAGCCATGGGGCCTGGTGTCCAGCTGGGCTGGTGCAGGAGACAGAGCTGCTTCAGTTCCACCTATGCTGCCTTTCAGAGTGAAGAGCAATAGACCCCCACTGGGTTTTGTGTCTCCACTCCACTGCAGGGGACACGATTCTCTTCCTGGAGCTGAAAAGGGCCAGACTAGGCCAGCAACAGCAATTTGCTGCTGCTCAGTCTGCCTGGGCAGCAAGCCCGGGAGTGCAGTGACATAGGCTCTGTCTTATTGCACCTTCTTCCAGGCTTTCACTGCTGTTACCCCACAGCAGGCTCATCCCTTCTGTTTCATTCGCTGCCATTCTTTTGTCAAGCCTAGAAGGCACTGGGGGTTGGTGGGATTGCTTGTTCACAGAGATGCTACATCTCTACTAAGTCAATGACAGCCAAGGAGCCTCAGGGCCCTCTGCACAGGGCAGGATCAGCCCTTCATTGCAGAGCCACCCGCCAGCATCTGTTGAAACAAGTCTTCTATTTACACAGTCAATGCGAGATTCAAATAAACGACTGATGTTTTCATCTTGGACAACACACACTACCCAGAAAGCTTAGAGAATAGGCCTCTCTGCTGTCAAAATAAACACCACCCACTGCTTCCCCCCTCAGAGGACCCACGCAATGGGAAATAATCGGCTTTTGTTTATTGCAAGTACTGGGGAGATGAAGAACTCCCAGAACATGGCTGGTGTTGGAGAAACTCAGAAGAAAGAGTGCTTGAAGGAGAGCCAGCAGCAGACAGAAAACGCACACACAGTCATTATATAATGTATGGGTTTATTATGCCAGTGTGTGTGCAGCAATTTAAAGTGCCTGGTCACACCTCCAGCACAGGGATCACCCTGCACTGTGGGAAGGAAAGGGCTGCCTGCTAGAGGAGCCTAGGGAGTATATGGGGGAGAGTGGACATTAGCTCAGCACATCCTGGGGGACAAGCGGCATCTGAGGTGGGTTTGTCTCAAGGACTGGAGTCACCACAGAGACATTTTGAGCAAGACAGTATAAAGTCAGGTGTTGTGTCCTGCCTGTAGCCTGCTTGGGCCACCACAGGGCAAATGGCCTGCGAGAGCAGGGCTGCTCAGGTGCTAATGCATCAGATAATTTAGCATGCAGGACCATGAGCTCTGGGGCTGTCCATGCCGGGTTGCTGAGCAAGTGCAGCCTTGCAGGCCATTTGAGGGGCCCCCCCACACACACACAGTGTGCGGTGAGTCCTAAGTGTCCATTTCTGGTGCTGTTGGCATCCCACACCATGATCCCTGCAGAGCCATGAGGCATGGAGCATGGACAGGACTGGGTTGGTGTTGTTCAGGTCTGTGTGCACTGGGAGCTCTTAACACTCTCTGGCTGGTGACCACCAGCTTATCCATCCTCAGGCCCAGCAGAGCCAGGCAGGATCTGACTCATATCTTGAGTCAGAAATTGAGGTGTTTTTGGCCAGTCCAATGATATGGAGCTTCATGTTGTCTCTTTTCCAGCAAAGCTGAATGGTGTCATGTCTCTTGTGGAGTGAGGCTGGGCTGGCACAAGAGCTTGGCGTGAAGCATGGCAGAGCTAGCTGAAAGGAGACTGGGGTGGGGGCTCTGGGCAGCACTCTCCCTGTCACCAGCAAGGCTCACCCTTTCATCCTGCCGTGTCCAGGGTTTGAGTCCTATCCAGCAGCAGCACTAGGACGGGTGTTGCTCAGCTCTCTGGGATGCTGACAAGGCAAATGTTGGTTCCTGCTTCCCATTCTGTCTTTGCTCCAGTGCCTTGCCTTTTGAGAGAAATTCCTTTCCAACAACCTGCCAGCTTACATGGGGAAATTCCCAGTCTCATCCATTACGCAAAATTAGCTTTCAGGGAGTGCCTGGTGAAATGGCAGGCCTTTGTCTTCTAAGGATGCTTTCACGCTTTTCCCTGGCACCCACTGGGATGGCCATAAATCTCTGCTACTGCCTCCAAGTTGAACATTTCCTCCGAGCCCCATTATTAATTTTCTGAAAGATCCCATAAACCCCCAGATGGAAAAATACAGAGATATTTGCACATGTGCCGTAAAACACATTGCCCATCTATTTCAAATAGATGTGGCAATATATAAAACATACTTAGTGCATGAGCCAGGTTTCACGGTATTTAAACAAGGCAGCATGATGTAATTGGAATTTACAGTATAGAAGCAGATTGAAGCTGGGACTTGGTTACATACCATATATCTTTGATATCCTGAAGATTTGGACTGCTTAATAATGCCAAAAGCCTTTTGTACTTGTCGTCTATATTTTAAGTGGATGAACAGTGCCTTTTGTGAAATATAATGGTTTGAAAAATGTATATTTTTCCATCTGATTCTCACATCCTCTCCAAAGAAATGAAATCTACCCTGTCTCCTTGCAGACAGTGGATCGTGCATATTCCCAGGGAGCTAATACGAGGCCTACAGGGCGTTCAACAGGTGTCTCAGAACTTCAGCTTCCCATGTCTTCCTCCCCAGACATCTCACGTCTCTGGGGAGCACAGTGCCATGGCCTCTCTCCTGCACCAGGTCCTCATGGCCAGCCTGCTGCTGAGTGCAGTCCATGGCAGGCTCTGCCTCTGCATTGGGCTGGGATGAGAGGGCCTGGTGGGGTCTGGTGCTACTTACACTGGGCAAAAGATGACAGAGAGATCCTGTTGCTGCCCCTGGATGTGTTGTGGTGTCAGAGGCTGCTTATGTTCCCTCCTGAACTGCAGAGACGGCCAGCTGGCCTGGAGTGCAAAGGCACAAGCCAGGGGACAGCCCCATGTTCATTCCCATTAACGACTGCATCTCCCTCAAGCTGAGGCCAGGGTAGACAGGCAGACCACCCCCCAACATGCTGGGGTCATGCCCAGCCTCAGTGCTGGGATGGGTCAGTCTCCCCATGGAAATAGCTGCTGGGCTTGCAGGAGTCTGCTTGCATGGGGTGTGGGCTGGAGCTGCTCTGGGCAGAGGCCCCAGCCCCTGGAAGAGGTGTTTAAGTGTAGTCAGGCCCTCTGAAAAAGCTGTTCTGGTGAAAACTATTAGAGGTGTCCCCACGTCTCTGTAGCCCCTTGATGCCAGGCAAGGGGTACCAGTAGGAGTGGGGAGGGCCTGTGTTTGAGGCAGGGCCAGGCATACTCTGTCCCAGGCCTCCCACTAAAAACAGAGGAGGAGTGTGCAGCACATACCAGCACTGTGAGCCACCATAGGACTTGAGCCAGCCTGGGGGATGAGGGACAGTGACACAGCAGCCACAGTGACGGGAGGGCTCTCTGACCCACATCTGCCCTGCCAGCCTCTCTCCCTGCGGTATGAGCCACCAAGAACTGGGCTATGGTTCTGCTTCCCAAGCCAGCAAAAAGCTTTCCCCATAGCTAACACTAGCACCCCTCTGCCACCTTCCACCAGAGTCAAGGATGGGCACACTAGTGTAGCAGGTGCTCTTTAGCCATGCTGGCTTCATCCTTCCAGCCTGGAGGAGGGGCAAAGCCCTTGGCTTGGGGGCTCAGCTCCAACTGACCATAGACACTAGCTTGTGTTGCATTCTTCATTCCTATGCCAGTCAGTGCAAAGCTGAGGAATTTTCAGCTCAGGCAACCTGGTTCCTCCCAGCAAGGTCCTGGTTTCTCCACTTCATTTCATTGCCCCACTCTGCTCAGAACCCCCGCAGTGTGTCACTGCTTTAGGGGATCTCCAGGGAGGTGGTGGGCCCCGAGGGGTTTGCAGCAGAGCTGTTCCCTGCCTGCTGCACCCACTCTTCCTGCTTCACTCTTGCCCTTCCCATGGTGCCATCCAGTCTCAGGGAGAACTGAGAACAGCACTGGGGGCTATACCTTTGCATGGACAAAAGCAGCAAGCACAAATGGCAGGGTCTATGCTGTGCAAGGCCTGGCTGTCTGAAGCCCAGTGGGGAGATGAGGGTAATGTTGCTACAGGGTCTCTGACCTTGCCAGCTGGAGCCCTGGTACCCAAAATGGCACTCTGCTTCCCACAGTACAGAAGGCTACTGAGGGCAGGAACGGCCACCCTGGACCCTGCATTGACCCCAGTGATAGATGAACTTGGACACAGCTGCTTTCTTGACAGACAGAGAAGGAAAGATAGCCTGAACAAAGCCAGTCCGATACAGAAGAGGGTGTGATGTCTGTGCCCCAGCCCCCATGCGGGAAGATGTGGCCCCTGCAGTTAGGACAGGGAGTTGGTTATACACCTTGCTTTGGCATGGTGTTCTGAGGGGCCTGTCCACTCTTCATGGCTTGTAAACCTCTTGCCAGGGTTCACCGAGCCAAAGGGAAAGGCAAAAAGTACGGAAACATACAAATCAAAACTTTCCACACAGGCTTCCCATACCCAGGATGGGACCATAGCTCCATCCCAACCAGTCTTGTGAGCAGGCAGTGGCTTCTGGGCTAGGGACTCAGGGCTTAAGACACTTCTGCCACTAGCCTATGAGTGCCAAGGAGTGGCATGAAGGCTCTGGAGGTGTCTGTAGGTGTTCACAAGAAGTACTGGGGAGCCCACCAGGTCTCAAAAGCTAACAGTTGGCAATGACAGTCCCAGTTCCCACTACACACACCCCAGCCAGGCCCTCATACATCTAAGCCCTGGCTGGGTAGAAGGTGTCAGGAGCTGGACATCATCTGACCTCTCTGTATGCAGCTTGCTCCCAGAGGGAGGTGCATTGGCCGACAGTAGTGAGGGCTCCTGGCAGTCATAGGTGCCCTCTCAGGGCTCCTTTGAATGACACCCATGGTCACAGAGCTGGGCACAGCACTTTGGAGCTGTATACCCCCAAAACTCCATGCACAGGCTCTATCCTGCTCTAGCAGATTAGAATGATAGTGATAGGCATGAGTGTTGCCTTCAGCTTTGCTCTGGGCTGGACCCTTCCCAACCCTCGTGTTTGGAGCTGCCAAGCAGGCTGCAGCTCTTGTCCTGTCCCTCCCTCCAAGTGGGTGACCTGTGCGTCAGGTCATAAAATGCCACCCATGCCTTCTCATAGGGGAATGGGTGACTGAAGTCATGGAAGACCTGCGGTAGGGTGTACACCTTCACACACAGCTCCATAGACGGCTTTTCCTTTCTCGCCCCCAGCACAGTACTGCATCTTCTCCTTCCCTCCCTCTTGGAGCCAAACTGCCAGCAAAGCTGCCTGGCAGGTCATCGATGAGGCTGACCTGCTGCATCTAGCCCAGGGCATGTGCGAGACACAGTGCACTGAAGAAGGAAGGTGTGGGGCAGGGGCTGTGAGCACCTCCTGCTCAAATGTGACTTGAATCAGGTCTCCACGGCTGCTTTCCCCTGTTTAGCCAGTCATCTCCCTGCCTGTGCTGCAATTCCACCTTCCCTCGTGCTCCTGTTTGGGGATCAGGTGATTCTGCACTGTACATCCCTCTGAGACAAGTTCATCTGCTGCACGGTGCCGAACCAGCCTGCAGCTCAACTCAGGCCCTGTAGTGACCAGCAGTAACCTTCCCTTCAGCTGCACAAGAAGGGACCGAGCTACCACGAGCGCTACCCAGGTGAACTGAGCTTATCTGAAGCAGACCAGGGTGTGCATGAATTCACTAATTATTCCACAGTACCATTCCTTTGCATTTGGAAAGACAGGTCACAAAAGAGCACTCTGTCAGGATGGGCTGAAGCAGCTGGTCTGGACAAATTCATTGGGGATAGTATCGGGCCCTCTCTCTGCTCTCCTCTAAGCATCTAGGGGAGTTCAGATAAGGCTGTTTGTTCCCCTGCTTGGGGAATTAACATCTTGAGGGCTTGCTTACCATGAAGTGGATGCTGTTTTCAAATGGATGCAGTGGTCAAAAGCTGGAACTTTCCTTACTTAGGAATTCTTGAAAAATGAATAAATCAAGTTGTTCCCTTCTGGCAGAAGGCAAAGCCCTCCAAAAAATGTCAGTTAGAAATAATCCAAATGATTTGTTTGGAAAATTTTGAAGCACAGGTTCTCCTGAGAGCCAGGATGGCCTCTTGGCCTCACACTCCAGAGCCAGAAACCAAGATCCTGAGACCCCTGGCTCCAGGGCAGGGAGCTTAGAAACTCTCATAGCCACATCTCAAGCTGGAGCCCAAAGGAAATGCAGGCCACCTGCAGCTGAGCCAGGACCAAGAGCCCACAAACCCACGTGGAGCCAAAACTCAGATTCACAGGGCTCCTGAGCTGCCAAACCTGGTGCACGGGTCCCAGCCTACTTCAGAGCTGGGACTTCCCTCAGCACTGTGGTTCTACTTGGTGGCCCTCAGCTGGGCTGAATGCTGAAGAGATGGGCCAGTGAGTTGGTTCAGTTTAAGCAAACTGGCTTTTTCAGAGGAAAAAAAAAGTTTGTCTGGGAATTTTCTAACTAGCCATAGTTCTTTATCATCATGGAACGGTGCTGGCCACAATTGCATGAGGCACTTAGGCTGGTGCGTGCTCTCTCCTGGTGTGGAGACCAGGTTTTTTCTCCTTGATAGCCATTGAAAGTGCTGGAGTTCCCATGTACATGCCACACCAATACCAGCACCTGAGGCGGTGGCCTGCAAGACATTTTCCTGCTCCATATCTCCAGACCTCATTCTTGCATAAGGATGAGCTTAATTACTCTGCAGAACTGTGTAAGCAGTCATTTGTTAGCTTCGAGAGATCTCCTCTATCATTTTCTGAGGAGCTTTTAGTACCAAACAGAAGGTCTCGGAGCATTTCTCACGAGCTTCAGCTGGGTACAGTGCAGTGCAAACTCCCCAACACGGTTGTGTGTGCATAAGTTTCCAGGATTCCAGCCCTGAGACCTCTTGGAGACCCAACTATCAGATGATGTTGAGCATCAGCTCTTTAAAAACCACGAGCCTTTCTGTAATTGCCATGAGGGTGGCTGAATAGGCAGGCATCTGGACCACTTCTCATGCTTGATACTTTGGCCTTCACCAGACTGAAGCATCAGCCTCATTTGCCAAATTTTTGGAGTATGGATAATTCTCATGGGATGTGTCTTGCCGAGGTGTTGGCAAGACCAGATTAGCATCATGCAGTGTGCACTTTATTAGAATTACTTAGTGGAAATGCTTGGCTCGTCAGTTGCTCCAGGGTCAATGATAGGTTTCTGGCATAGGCTAAAATAAAATAGAGGTGGGCTCTTTCATACTAAAATCCCTTTTAATAGCATGTTTCTCTGAGACTAGCTCTCTCAGGTTTTTGGGTACAGTCCTGTACAGCATATACTAGTATGCCACAAGATTGCTTCTCTTATTTGACTTATTTGACAGAGGTCATCTAATATTTTGCTTCATTACTTCTAAGAGGAACAGAAATGCAGCAATATTAACTTTTCCTCTGCTACCTTGATCACACTTTTGTCAGGGTGACTTTACAAATGTAAGTAGAGAAGAAAGCAGATAGTTTAAGCTTTGTGGTTTTACTTAAGGCATCTACAAAGCCACAGGGAAGGGGTGAGGCTTGGGACATTCAAACCTATGCAAAGCAACTTAGACACATTGATGGAGCTGGAACCGATGGTTCATGAGGGAATAGAGTAGGTGCTAGGAGACAGGCACCAAGCTAGTGTTTCTCTGTCTGAAGAGATTTCAGACTGAGCAGCTATGGGACGTCAGAGATGCTTCAGCCCTTCAGCTATGTTGAACACTATTGTTGTTGACGCTGAGGGGCTGGGAAAAACAGGACAGATCTGCAGCAGGAGTCGAGAAATATGTCAGAGAAGCCATGTTTCTGTATCTCGGGATTCTTCTCTAACATTCTCACCACTCTCCTCCATCTTTCTCTTCTTACTCATCTCTCTCACCTATGACTTCTCCTTCTCCCCTCCTCCCTCCGAGCTTTCCCTTTTTCCAAGTTTCTTGCTGTTTGGCTGCTCATGCTCTCTTTCCCGTCAGTGATGATAAATCACCTCTTTGGATAAACATCATCAACATACCAGACTCATCCTTCTTTTGACCTTCTAGGCTCTGAGCCACATCCAGAAGGTAAGAACTGGATCCAAGTATGCTGGAGAGGAGATCACCAGTCAACCCAGTGAAACAGGAACTGATCCTTTCCCCTTTTCTTCCAGTCACAAATCCTGCCCTTGACACTCCTGTACGTTCAGTGGAGACTTTACATTCCTCAGGCCATCATGCTGTGGACTCATCTGGGACACCTCAGGTTAAAGACATAGCCATGTATATATGCCTCTCTCTCTTCCTCTTGTTCTCCCTTACCTTGCCCCTCTTTCCCTCCCCCAACACACATCTGCTCACACAGTTACAGAGAATTCATTTCATCTCACCATTGAGTCATTTATTTCTTTCCAGAGAGTTAAAAGCCTGTCTCCCTTGATTTAGTGACTCAAGAGTGGCTGGGAGGGAGGGGGAGAAGAGAAGAATGAAAGAAAAAAAGAAAGAAAGAAAGAAAATAATGAAAAAAAGGTCTTGGAAACATCTGGAGTTGCTCTTAAGCAAGCTGCAATATTCTCAGACAGATGTTGAGTGGCTGGCTTCTACTTGGGAAACGTCAACATGTCAAACGTTGAAATTCCACCCAACACCACCTTTCCATGCCCCTCCTCAGCTGCCTCCTTGCCAACCTTTTGTTGTGCTTCCCACAGCAGCCCCCTCTGATAGCATTGAGAGGAAGGAGTGATTTGTTCAGGGCCTTGCTGAGTGTCATGGGGAAGCACCAATGGGCTCAGCTTTTGACTTGAAAACTAACAGTTTATCAGGTTGAGGGATATGCAGAGGTTGGCCAAGCTTCCCATGGTGCTGTTTGGGATGGATAAAGCAGAGGCAGGCAATTAAGGAGACATCTGTAGTGGTTTCAAAGAGCTGGGAATACAGCTGCAGCAAGACAGTCTGGGTGGTGAAGCCATCTGAGATCTCTGGCTGCAAGACTTTCTCAACAAGTCCGTGGCCTACCTAAAGGCTTCTCTTCTCTTCCCATTTGGTCTTCCCCCCATCCCAGGTCTCATTGGTTTATGGTGTCGGGACATGGAGATAAGCCAGTCATTACCTCTGGTCCACTCCTCCCAGTCTTTTCTGTCTTCTACACACACTTCCACGCCATCAGGGCTGGTGCTGAAAGACCATCACAACATCTATTTTCCTCACAAGCCCAGGGTTCAAGCTGGGCAATTTTAGCAGCTGCATGACCAGCATGCGGATGATTCCTAAGGCTCATCTCTGCCTAAAAACACAGCTACCTCCACCATAAATGTATGGGATGAATTGAACAGAGCCTGAAGTTCTGCTACTGGGTTGCCATCATTTTGGCTGAGTGAAGAAGGTAGGTCATATTTCTCACTCATCAAGCATCCTCCCTTCTCACTGTGCTGTGAATCTCATTTCTAGGAGCCTTTCACACTTCTGGAACACCAGGTTCCTAGTGTGGCCTGGGAATTCACTGCCAGAGCTGGGAACTCAGTTTTGAGGGGGCCACCTCCTGGGTTCCCCAGGAGGACACCAAAGACTGAGGGACACTGGCAGAGACACCCTGAGAGGCTCAACTCTTCCTTCTGTTTCCATTGTTGCTCTGCTCTGAAGATGCTGCACCATGCCGAACAGGAGGGCTGTGTTTAACACCTTCTTGCCCATGCCCTGGCTTGCACCAAAGCTGTCTGGCCTTCGCGGGAGCACCTAAAAAAAGCGAAGAAAAGCTCTTTCTCAGTCCCGGGGTGAACTCAGCTGACTAGATATGTGTCGGTGAGTCAGCCAGGACACAGGCAAGCACTGCCTGTGGTCTCAGGGCCACTTCCCCCTAGAAAGGAGTTCTTGGACAGATCACTTATACTGAATCATCGTCATTGCCTAGAGAGACACTCAGAGCGGTGTAAATGGGCTATGAGGATTTATATTGGCTCCAGAGGTGGCTGGGAGAGCAGGGAACAGATGCAGGGAAAGAGAGAGCACATCAGTGAAAAGCCCGCATAGCAGAGGAGGTGACGTCCTTCCTGAGCTGGACACGCTCCATATACCGCGACACCCCAGTGTAACAGCAAGAGGCAGAAGGGTAAGCACAGCTGCTGGAGGTATCATCCTTCACAGGCTGTATATGGTCCATCTGTCAGCAGCCTGAGCTGGTATCACAAAGCCATGCGCTCTTGAACAGGCCCTTCAGCTGAGTCCTGGACTCAGTCCATCACCCCTCGCACCATGGTGCCCATCAATCACTAAGCCAGTGCATCCAGCAGTGCCACCCAGGGCTGCTTGGGAGTGAAATATTCCTTTTTTCCACCAGTGGCTCCGACTTATAAATTATGAGCCACAATGTGAAAAACCAGAACCAGGAGTTAATCAGAAGAAAATTCCAGTAAGCTACTCAGGAGGGCTACAGGAAGGAACAGGACCTTAGGAGTAAGGTGGAGGGCTGGGTGGCATCCACTATGCATAATGCACAGGCAGGGCTTGGCCAGCTTCCTTCCAATACTGGACACCCTTCTTTCCTGTGAAGGCTAAGGTCCATCCATTCTAGGCTGCCCACATCTTCTAAACCTCTGGCCTCAGCTCCCAGTCTCATTACTCCAGGGCCTCCAGGGGACTTCTCTAACCTGCTTCTCTTCAGCTACCCGCAGATCAGGGCAGTTACTTGGTCTCTCTCACAAGGAGAATAACCATTTCTAATGGCCAGGACCACCCACCTTCATTCAGGCCATCCTGAGCATCCACAAAGGAAAAGGCCAGTATATCCGATACCAGTTTTGCTGCCAGTCAAACCCAAGTGCTCTTCTGGGGCCTTCAAACTGAGCAGGCACAGCTCCCCCACAGTAGGGAAGGCTTGGCTGGGTGCCTTGGCTGCAGTGGGGGGCAACCTGTATGTGAAGGAGGTCCAATAGTTGCTAACAGTACAAGGGACAGTTGATGTACAGGAAAACATTAGTGCTGAGGGCTTTCTGCTCTGGTTGCAGCTCATGCACCTGGGCTGAATTCAGGACCCACATTTTGCAGCATTACAGGGCTACAGTGGCTGGGATCAACCCAGAAGAATCTCTGAGTCTTGCCAACTGTACCAATTTCCAAGTAAACTCTTCTGCTTAGAGAAGGGTCCCCTTGGATGCTTCTCTCCGCACTTTCCAATCAGCGGCATGGTCCCAAAGCTCAGCCTGCCCACTCCATTTTGTTATTAGCTGAAGAAGCTGAGAAACTGAAGCCAGAAATTGCATTTTCTGCCTCTGCAGGATAAGAACAGGGACAAACTTGGCCAGCATGTGGTGCAAAGGCATAGGACCAAGGCATTGTGTCTGGTTCTGCCTGTAGAGACAGTGCCAATCCCAGCCTTCCCTGCACCTCTCTCCTTCTCCTGAACTGAATAATAATAGCTAAAAGCATCTGCCCAAAGCACAGCCCCCAGCTTTGGGGACTTTCCACTCTACCATGGTCCAATGGCCTCCTCATGCAGAGCCTGCTCTCTCTCCTCTTGAGCACAGGGGCTACCAGCGATGATCCAGAGTGATGCACCACCCTGTGTTGACTGCAAGCAGTCTAGAAGCAAGGAAGACAGACCACTCAATCCCTGGGAGCAAAATCTATCCACTAACTGATCCTCACAATGCCTTAATGCCAGCAACATTGTCCCAGTCTCCCCCAAGCTTTGCTGATCTTCTCAGCCCTGTCCTTCCCTTTGCCTTCTGGCCCTGCAGTCCCAGGTTGGGCTTCCCAGGCCCACTTTCCCTTACCCTTCTGTCCTGCCCGTGACCAGGAGAGGAAGGTCCTGCCAAGTGCCAAGGAAGTTTCAGCCGTCTCAGTTGCTCAGCAGGAGATCTTTGTCCTTACCATGAGCTGATGCAGCAGCAGGGAAGGGTTCAGGGCACAATGGGCTGCTCCAGCTCAGAGATGGGTGTTTCTGAGTGCTCAGAGCATGCTGCTCCCATGTAGGGTGGAGGTTCTATGATTCCTTCTGCAATGAGGGGGGATATTTACAATTCCTGATTTAGGGCAGGGTTACTAGGATATGGTCTGTACGGAGACAGGCTCCTGCAGGAGCATCTCTGAGCAGCTGACTTAGGCTCTAACCCTCCTTCTGGAGGAGCATCTCTCCCTACCTTGCCCAGAGAGGAAGCCCATGGAGACGCCTACTCCTCTGCCCCATCACAAGCAGCAACTCCAGGGATGAGGTTAGATGGGTCCCCAGCCCCATGTCATGTAGGGGGTTCCATCTGCCTCACCAGAGATGTCTGCTCCATGACTTTAGCACCAGCAGAGGTGGAGGCAAGGGGAGTGGGGTGACTAGGCCAAGCACGGGTGTTAAACAGGAAGTGAGATGTCTGAGTAAAGGTCTTTTGACTGTGAGAGGCCTGCAGGAAGGCCTCATTTCTGTGCTGCCACCTTGTGCAGCTGGGCAGGGTGCCCATAGAGATGCTGGGGCGTTCAGAGCCCAGGCCTCATTGTGGAGCGTAGTGAGCAGCAAAGCTCCTGTGCAGCCCAGGAGGCTGCAAGATGCCAGGTGTTTGCCTTGGTAGGCAGTGAGCAGCCCTACAAGTCCACCCCAGACCCTGGCTTGAGCATGGGCTCAGGTGGATCTGGTGCAGAGACTGCCCAGCCAGGGGGTCAGGAACACAGCTGGCCCCACTTCCCAGAAGCAATGGGTAATGACAACCAGGTGAGCAGCCGGCGATAAACCCCAAGGAATGCAGAGGCAGCAGCTGCCGGCTCGCGGCTCACTCAGACCTTGGATGGGCCAATTAAGTAAATAGAAAATTTGGAGTGCTGGATCAAAGCTGGAGCGCGCAGGCTCTATTTATTTGGAAAAGGTCAGATTATATTGGCAGATGTGTTAAAAGAGAGAGGAGAAAAAACCTTTCAAAAACATTGGCCCTGATTTGAGGTTTCCTGACAGGCGGGTCAGGGTTTTTCTTTCTTTTCAGGCCATGGGTGGGTAGGAGCATTGGCAGCACTCTCAAAGAGGAGGGTGGGAAGGGCACATCCGGCAAGTTTGCCTTTTCCTCCATGTCTAGGGCTCACAGCCCATTCCTCACCCATCTTCCTGGCCCTAATCCCATCTGTTAGCAGCACTCACCCCCAGAAATCAGGGTCCTTCTAGTTCAACAGCTGAGCCCCACTTCATCCCCCGGCTGGAAAATTTCTGCAGCTCCTCTGTAGCTGAGCCCCTGTGCTGAAGCCCAGAAATGAGGCTGGAGGTCCCCCTGACAGCCTGGAGGTTGTCTCCGAGGTAGACCTGGTGGCATCTGTCAAAGGGCTTCCCCTTCCTGGTGCATCTGAACAATTCCAGCCCTAAGGAGGTGCTGGACCTGGCACGCTGAGGTGACAGTGCTGCTCTCCAGCAGCACAGCCACCTGCTGCAGGTTATGTGCCACCCTCATGTGCCACCCTGACTGTCCCTGGCCAGCTTGGGTGAACCTTTCAAGTAGGGCTCTTTTGGTTTGGTGCCTTGTTTTATTTTCCCGGCTTGGAAATCACAGGCAGAAAGGGCATCCAACTGGTGCAACTGGGTAGGAGAGTGCCTCTGGGATTGCTTTGTTACCATCAGCAGCTCCACCATCCTGCTCTCCAAATCACCCTCCTGGGAGCCATGAGCAGGGAGACACCAGGAACGTCTCCCACCAGAGAGTCTGGGGACATCCCTGGCACCATCAGCACTGTCAGCTGGCATTTCGGAGACCGCAGCATCCCTCAGAGCCAGGTGCCAGGGTCAGGGCTGAATTGATATCCTGTGATCCTGCAGAGCCCTGCTTTAGATCACTACATCCATATGGAATAAAGAGTTGCCAGAAGGAGGGCTGTCAGCACATCAGCTTTCATTAGCTGGGATCGGTAGCGTACACAGAGCTACAGTGCAGTGCCCCAGGGAAGGGGTGCTCCTGCCTTCCAGGCAACACCCAGCACCTGGAGCGAGATGCAGCCTTTATTCATCCAATTTAGGCCAGCAGTAAATTACTTAAGAGTGATGAAGCCAGGAACAAAGCAGATCAACCTACCCTGATGGAAGAGGCTGATGGAAGGTGGGCTCCGAACCCAGTCCTCCTCCCCAGATTGGGTTGCACCATCCCCTCCAGGACTTGCTCCATGTTTTCTCTCTCATGGGACCTGCTGTGTCCATGAGGCTGCTGTCACACTAACCAGAAAGCCCAGTACCCTGGGGCTTAGCTCTGCCTTGCAGCACAGCTCCCAGACCTTGCTGGCAGGGAACTGCCCCTCAAACCACTAAAGCCAGGAACGGGAGAAGGATAAAAATACTGGGGGAAAGAGATGACAGGAGGAAGGAGGGATGGAGAGAGAAAGATTGGCTGGGAGCAAAGGGCAGGAAGGCAGGCTCACAGACCCTGCCCATCTCTTCATCCTGACCCTTCTGTCCTCAGTGGTCAAACTTCCTGTGCCACCCCATAACCCCTCCTTTCTTCCAGCTCTGTCCATTCTGCCTTCCCCCAGGAGCCAAGGCTCAATGCCATCCTCTGCTTCTCTCCCTCTGCCAGCCATGCACCTTTCAGCTCCATCACCCCCCCACACACACACACAACAAGCCACAGCAATCTCCTCTGTGGTCTTGGGTCTTTTGAGACAGGGCTGGCAGAGGTCCCACCAGCAGGGATCAGGGAGGGAGAATACATGGTCACTTAGGGAAGATCAAACTTGTGTGAGTGAATTTAGCCGGGCTGAATGCGGCTCAGCCATCTCTTTCCCTTCTAACACTGTGTAGGGAGACAGATGTCATCTCCTGTGGCACCCTGAGGACCTCAGGTGGTTCCTGTAGGCCTCAGGGTCCTGCATCCCCAGGCTTTACAAACACTTCTCAAAAGCAACCCTGGCTGTAGGAGTTCCAGTCAGGGAAACTGAGGCAGAGTGGAGAGAGAGGAAAGGAGAAACACACCAGGGACATAAGAAGTACTCTATTTTGATGTGAGGGCTGTGCATGGTGCAAGAGACCAAGGACTGCAGCATCCGTCACCAAGGTGGGAAAGGCAGGCGGGAGAGAGACATATAACGGGGGAGAGGAATGTGTTCGCAGAGGCAGGAAATTGTTGAGCTTCGCGAGTGCGGGACCCGCCTTCTAAGAAAACAAACAGAGGCCGAAAGGCAGCGGGGGTGAAGCGCACGATGGGAGGGGGGCAGGAAGCAGGCTCCGGCAGCCAGGAATGCCAGCTATGTCCCCAGCTCTGGGCAGGTGTGCCGGCCCGGCTGCATCTGAGCCAAGCTGAGCCGAGCTGCATTTCAGCTCCCTGCCCTGCCGGCCCCAAGGAGCGAGCACGCCTAGCCCAGGAGAGCTGCCTGGGCTGGCAGGACAAAGCTGTGCCTTAGAGTTGTGGGAGCCCCCCTTTCCCCGGCACGGCCAGACATGGAGCTGAGCAGCAGCCAGAGAAGTACAGGCCCTTCCTCTTCTAGTCTTGGCCTGGCTACGCCTCAGTTTCCCCAGCCTTAAAATCAAGGGAACGTTACTTCCCCCATCCTGTAAAGTATTTTTGAGGCCTGTGTATGAACCACACATGGTGGAGGGCCCCATCCTTGGTGTGCTGGGACAGATACAAACCATGAACCAGTGACAGTATTGGCTGTGACGTGCAGAGCTTTGCTGTGCATAGAGAGGCCTGGGCCCATGTCCTCTCACCGTCCTGTGGGGCAGCCTCCTGGTGAAGGATCTGAGGGGAGCAGGAGGTGATCGACAGAGGCTTCTAGGCTCTCTGCACTGATTTCCCGGGTTGTCAGTTACAGAGGAGGTGGGCTGTGTCAGGCCTGGCATCTCCTGGCCTGTCATCCTGCCCCACTTGGCGAGGAAGGCTTGTCCATCCGACCACGATGAGAAGCAGAGCACGCACGCAGATGGAAACCCACAGCTGTGGGTCGGGGCAGGATTACCAGCAGCTAGTGAAGTCACCGACTGACCTGCTGAAAAGGGCTGATCTAACACAATATAATCCCTGAAGCTGTAAGGAGCGTGGAAGAGGCCTTGGGTCAGCAGCTGTCCTGCGTCTGGTCTCCCATAGCCTCCAGGCAGAAGTGAGGACCTTACTGCCTTTAGCCCAGCACTGATTTAGCACACTCAGCTCCTGCAGCTAACCTGCTGGACACCTGCCAACTGCAAGCATGTAACCTTGCAGCCACCTCGACCTCCTGCTCCTCCACGGGCTCTTGCATCCTGCTAATCAACAGAGACGGATGCTCTGCCCAGTCCAAGGCCTGATTTGCAGCCTCAGGGATATTTTTGGATCCTTTCTGTCCCATTTATAGGACAACATGGCACAAAATGCCGACTGGATCACAGCATTGTTTGGAAACTCCACTGGCTCGTAATATGATATCTGGCAGGGGAGTCTACAACTTTATCTGCAACAGATCAGGTTGGAGCAAAACCTTCTGAGACAGCATCTGGAAGCGGTTTAACCTTTGCCAAGTTTTGCATGAAATACCAATTTTCCACCCCTTTCATTTAGTTTATTGAAATTAGGAGGGGAAACTCCCCCTCCTTCTTTCTACCACTCTCCCCACCCTCGGTTTGTCCTCTGGGGCTGCTCAACTTCTCAAATCTTTTCTGGAAAATCTGAAGACGTCATGAAGTTGTGTCTCAGGCCTGGGAGCACCTCCCCATGCTGTGACAGGCAGCAGAGCTGTGATTGCATTTCTGTATCAGTGGATCCCGGAGTGTGAATTATCGAAGAAGGCAACAGAGCCACATCCCAACAGAGATGAGCCTAGTGAGGCAGAGGGCCAGAAATCACAGTTTTGCAGCAGAGGGACACAGTGCTGTCTCAGCTCTTGGGTGTCCATGGGTACTGCCGCAAGACGGTGGCAGTGAGCCCACCGTGGCCCAGCACTGAGAGCGGCAGAGTGATCTCACAGAGCAGAGCCAGATGCAGTGCCCAGTGTCATCAGCCTCGCTCTTTGACCTCCCTGTCCAGTCCCCCACAGTTCCTCACTCATCTGTCACCTCTTCACCCAACCCAACCCAGGCTTCACTTGCATCTTCCCCACAGCCTCTTCCTACTTTCCAACCCATTTCTCACCCCCATCACCACCCTTCACCCAGCTCTTCCTCCCTCTGCCTTCAGGTCACATTGCTCCCTCTGCCACATCCTCTGGGTACCACCAGGGAGGTTGATACAGCACAAGTAAAAGTCTTTCAGCTTGCTTCTCTCATGTTGCTCTCACTGCAGCCTTAGGTGTGTTGAGCAATAATCTGAGGGAAAGTCCTGCCATGCTGAGCAGGGACACAATTCATCACACCAGAGCATAGCTCCCACCAGGATGCTCAGCTCTGGGAGCCTGAACAGGAGCCGGTGCTGAGCAGCTCGAGGCATTATGAGCTAGCTGCCAAGCTGTGCCAAGTTGCTACAGATGGAAAGGTTTCAAAGGATGAATGTTTTAGCCAAACCTGATATTTTCATCAAAACACCCAGAGATATGTTCCCAATTCCAGTGTGAAAGCCTGCCAAGTTGCAAACCCTTGCTACAGAGCAGGGACACATGAGCTTCTTAGCAAACCATTGAACGTATTTGAGAATCTGGCCAAATTCTGTATTCAGCTTCAAACTTTATTTGGAGAAACAATTGAGATTTCCATACCCTCTCCCTGAAAATTTCCTTTAAAATGTATCACCTGAAGCAGAGACCTGGCACAGAAAAGTAAGTCATAGAAGGGGAAGTATCAGGCATATGACCATGGACTTGTTACCAGTTCTGCTTATCATATCCCTAGGCAGCTACAAAGACCTAGATGAGGAAGAGCACTCCCAAGCCACTTGCTGGGCCTGGCAAGCCTGTCTCATGTGGTGCTGGATGGGCCAGCTAGCACATGTGCTGTGTTTGTAAGAGATGAGCAGGTGTTTTTAGGATGCAGCTGGCATGTCCGCCTTTTTGACAGATTTGCCTGTTTGACAAGGTGGCTGCTAACTGCAGGATCTTGTCATTCCTGGCATGGAGCAACACCAGTATGTTGTCCCTTGAGGCAGCCAACGCAGAGATGAGGGACGGGAGTCAGCTCTCTTCCTGCCAGGAGAGACAAGGATCTGGGGACGGCAGTCATAGGCCAAGTCCCCTAGCAAGGATAGATGTGCTGGAAAGCAGGGGACTACATTGTCTCAGCGAGAAACCTGGGTATCAAATAGTTTCAATTTTCTAGATTTAAAATAAATCTTACCGACATGCCAAAAATCTTGCCCAGCAGTCCAGCTGGAAGCAGTGCTAGCAGATGCTGAGCTGCCTGCAGGTCCCACTGACACAGATAAACCTCAGTGTGGGGACCATCCTTGCAAAACTCTTCCTAAGACACTCAAGAAGGTTGGGGAACATTTCTGGACTGAAGTGGCACAGTTCCATGTGACCAAGATTGTGGAGGCAAGCTGGTGCCCTCAAGCAGGATGCCAGCTTGGGGGCAGTTCTAGCAGCAACAACCACCGGCTGCTTCAGAGGAGCAGGATCCCTCCATCCAAGAGCCAAATGGCTCTTGGCTGGTTGGCAGGAGGCTCATCCTGTTGCCATGGGTGCAGAGACGCACCATGGTGGCTCAGTGCACCACCTGTCACCCCAGTGTCCCAGCTTCTCCCAATTCCCAGGACCAGAGATGGACTTCAGGCACTGATATGGAGAAAATCTGCAATTTTACTTAGTCCAGATATGCGGAGATCAGTTTCTGCTCATAAGTAGGAGGTTTGGGTTCCCTTTAAAAATGTCTGGTTTTCTCAGCCTGTGCTTTTGTAACCCTGAATATTGCCTGAGTCGGACAAGCGCACAAGTCTTCTCTGAATCATACAAGTCTCAGAGAGCAAGGGCTTTGTGGGTCAGGTGAGGGAAGCATTTCCTGGCCTCCATTTTTGCCATGGCTGCCGGGACTGGTGGGGTGCAGGACACATCTCCATGAGGTGCTGTAGTTTGCAGAGAGCAGTGGCTCAGATGGCACAGTCAGCATGGCTCTCGCTTGGCCTGCATTCACAATCTGAGTAACCAGGCTGCACAGCTCCTTGGCACACGCTTATCTGCTGCAGGAGTCAGGTGTGATCTCAGAGCGGGCTGGACTCAGAGGAATTAAGCTGCATTACACAGTGCAGCCAGTCAGGACAACCTTCATGGGGGAGAGGGACGGGGGAATTACAGGGTTCCCTGTCCCCTTGGGCTTCACTGGGCTTGGCAATCTGAGCTGGGAGAAGTCAGTATGGCACAACTTTGTAAAGCCAGACAAGGGTCTAGAGCCTGATTCTGCAAAGGTCCGAGCCACCTCAGGCCATGGCCAGCTCCTGTGGGAGACCCCACCGTGTTCCCTCTCAGCCAATGCTGGGACATTCATTTCTGCACCAGTTCCCTCCTTGCACCACAGGTTCTGCCCCAGCCGTGTTGCTCTGCCCAGCTTCTTACCTTTGCTGCAGCACTTGGTTTCTGCCAGCACTGGCTGGGACCATATGTCCTTCCTCGGCTGTTGTGATGTTCCTGCCAAGGCTGAGTACCACTTCCTGCAAATCCTGCTCCTGATGAAGCAGGAATTAGAGGACCCTGCGGGCCCAGTACCTCCCAATATCACCCCTCCTGCACACCCTCTGGGTGCTGTGGGGCAGAAGTTGCCCCCTTTAGACTCCCAGTATCCCCCCGTGGCCAGGGCTGCGTTTTCATCCTGCCCTGGACCATCCACTCACAAGGAGTCAGTTGTCCCCCACTGGGGCGTACTTCCGCCTAGCCAGGGTGGAGGGGTCTTAGGGGGAAGAGAGCTAGTACCCCTCTCTCCCCAGTGCCCTTACACCTTCATCCACTAAGCTCCTGCCTCTGTTCTCTCCTTCCCCACTCCAGGATTCTCTTGCTCTGCCCCAGATCCTCTGGCTCTGTCCAGGAGGAGCTGCCTCTCCAGGCAGGGGGTAGCAAGGGCACCAGATTTGAGAGCAGTCCCCAGCCAGCTAGGGTCCCCACCACCTCCAGACTGAACCACACTTTCTAAACTGCCTTTTTCACTCTTGAGAAGGACAGGAAGGGCATTTGTTTTTCAGCTGGCATGCGTCCATGCAGAACCCGGCTGCCAGGCAGAAGGGGAAGGAGAGCCTAAGCCACAAGCTAAAGAAAGATGGCTGGGGCAATACATTTATATATATATTAAACGCATATTTACTGTGTCTCAGACTTTCTTCTCCCCATCTCCCATCCCAAAAGGACAGTGCCTATCCTATGCACTGTCAGGGCCAAGGCTGGCAGGGATCAGGCTGCTAGAGCAGAGATGTGATTCCATTGGTTTCCCATCAGCTCCAGGTTCCTGGGAGCTGTGTGAAGGCCCTTCTGCTCTGGAGAGAAAGAAGGGGCTGCAAGGGGTTCCAGGAGCCTTTCCAAACCCAGGCATTCCCCTTCTGCATGCTGTCACAGGTTCTGTCCTGTGGCCTCCCACTCAGCCCTGCCACCATGAATAGTGGCCACACATCAGGGCTGGGTCTGGCGTGCTGGACTCGTCAGCTGTAGAGAGCGGGTGCCGTGGCATGGGATGGGACCCATAGGGAGTGAACCCTCCTAAGGGATACTGAGTCTGAGCACAGAGCCAGGAGCTGCAGCCAGTAGGAAGATGTCCATCCCTGCTGCCAATGTTGGCAGGGATGGCACCCAGCAGCAAGTTGCAGACATCCCTCCAGGATGGAGAGCAGCAGAAGGAGCTGAAGGACCCCAGGAAAACACAAGCCCCATTTTGAGGTGAGGATTTATAGCAAGATCCAGACTCAGCTCCAACTGGATTTAGGCTGTAACTTGTATTCAGGCGCTCTAATCCACAAGTCAGACACCAAAATGGCTTCTCAGGTGTGGCCCAGAGCTCCTCTCATTTGCCACCTGGCAGCACTTCTTAGAGGCCCCTTCGTGCCCTTTATAGCTGGGGAACCAGTTTCAGAGGAACAAGCACACATCCCAGCCAAGGCTTGGCATGGTGCACCAGTGTCGCACTGGGACTTTGGGAACAGCTCCTGACCTTGCTCTGCTCTAAGTCCATCCCTGCTGGTGCATTCCCCACAGACCGTTCAGCACGATGTGAAAATTCCCTCAAAATGGCCAACACTTCCAGGGGTGGGGGCGGGGGGGGGGTGCTTTTGGTGACAGCACGGTGCTGTTTCCCCAGAGTCGGAGTCAAAAAGCAAAACCATTGCTCCAATCCCATTGCACCTCCCGCCACGGGTTACCTCTGGAGGGGCCTTGCTGGGCCAAGGATGACTCATCTCTGTAACATAATTTGTGTGAATCGTCCTGATTTCCCAGTGCCCCACAGCCTCATTCATGCAAAGAATTGCACCTATCTAATTAAAGGTGTGAAATGATCTCATTAAATCAGTGCTAGGCTCTGTGTACAAACTGCTCTGACAGCTTACGAATGGCTCATTTCCACTACATTTCATCCTCTTTTTTTCTTTCTTTGGCTTGATTTCCAAAGAAAATGAGGTTTATGCATTCATGATACATGTGGGTATGTCTTTCCATCTAGCCCTGTAACTTTTGAAGCCACCAGCCAATTTCAACTGAATTCAACAGAGGGATAGAGAGTTCAAAGATATTTTGTTCCTGCATGTTTCTTGAGAAGGGAAGAGCAGGAAAAGCTGCACAGTGAGCCCTGCTTTTACTGGACATTAGAGGATTCACACTGGAATTCTGCCTCAAGGCACAAATCCCTAAATCAGGGCTTACCCCTACCAGCTCCCAGAACAGTCTGCTCTTTTCCACTGGAAATTTTGCCCTGATCAATGCTGCTCAGATAGATTGATTCACTATGGGAGCAATTTTGACCAAAATGCAGATTTTGAAACATTCTTCCCACTTAATAATATTAACAAAAAAAAGTGGGGGGGGGGAACCAACTTCAAAAGAGCAACAGTCAAGCAATACATAACTTGTCTCAGGTATTGCAAGAGAGACATGAAGATATATGTGATACAAACTGGACCATTACCCAAATTGGAAGCATCCCTACTAATCTTAAATTAATAATAAATCCTACTGATAAATCAACAATGGAGATGCTTTCTAGCTTGGGTCTCTCTTTCAAGACATTTTTAATCAAACTTGGCAGGAAGAGAGAGATCATTTGGAGATGCAGTTGTGTGAAAATGAAGGAGACCTGACCAAATCCCCCAGAGCACAACACTGTCACGCACTTGTACACTTGGCCAGAGGTTGCCTGGAACAAATAGCTAAAGGTAGGGATGATGTGGCAGCCAACAGAAGGGTTACCAGGCAAGAGGAACAGCAAGAGACACACTCAGTTTGATGCCTTGCTTTGGGACTTGGAGGAGACTCTGGTCCCTGTTGAATTCAAAGGCCACATCATGTCTGTGGCTGATTGGAAGAGGGCCAGGTGCTCCCTGTAACACTTGAGTAAGCAACACCAGCAGGCTGGGATGTCTGTTGCAAACTAAGGAGTATCTGGCAGTGAGAAAGAGAGTTCATTGGTCCTCTGTACTTCACCACCATCCATCATGTTGCTGGCAGAAAGCATCAAGAGATGCTTTTGGAGTGAAGCAGGAGGGTCAGTGCTGCTCCAAGAGTGCTGCCCTAGTTCCCATCATGTCCTCCTTTGGTGGCTCTCCAGTTGGGTGGTTTTCTAGCTGGGGCACCCTGCAGGACTACTTGAATCTGCCACAGAGACTTCAAGGCAGCTCAAGCTACGCTGGCTCCCTGAGCCTGAAGCACTCAGACAACCCTGTTTGTGGGCAGCCTGAAACAGGGGAGTTCTTGGCGTAATACACCCTGTTGTCCTCAGCCAACATGGAGCTGCTCAGGAAAGGGAGCCCCCAAGGGACATGCTTCAGCTATGAACAGGAGCATGGGGCATTGCTTTGCCATGGTGGCCCACTGCTGGAGGGAGAGCACCAAGACAGAGCCTTGGAGAGGCATCTGTCCCTGGAAGGCAGCCTTTGCTGGGGTGCCATCATGGGGGCACATTTAGCCTTCTATGGAGCCTGACTCCTGGCCTCACTGGGCTCCAGAGGCTTCAACTGATCCCAGCAGCTTTTCCTTCCTTGCTCTTTTGCCACCTGCCCTCTATCAAAATCCCAACAGCTCCCAACCCCCTGCACCCTTCTCCTCACTCCAGTTCCCACCGTCAGTCTCTTGCTCTCCCCCTTCTTGGTCGGGTGTTTGCCAGAGCAGGTGCACACCAGTTCCTGGTCCCCTCCCACCCACTGCCCTTTTTTAATTAGCTGATAAAGAATGCATCCTTTTGAAGCAGGTAGGGGATTCCTCACATCCCTGGCATTGCTGGGCTGCCTGGCTGTAACCCTATTCCAGTTAAAAGCTTTCTCCGCCAAGCCACGGCAGCCGGGGCCATCTGCTTGCACCACACCTGCAGGCCTAGCCCTCACTGGCTGCCCACTCGGCCACTCATTTAATTACCCAACGTGATGATTAATTGAGGGGAGCGCAAGAGGGCCTGGGACTTTTGCCTGCCGACAGGGTTGGGCAGGGATAAATGGCAGGAGGGAGTGAAAGATGCTATCAGTCTCCCTTGCAGGCTAGCCTGGCATGGATGCTGCACCACTGGTCTGCCAAGGTTTGTGGTCACTGGTGGTGGTGTACAGGAGGGACTGTCCTTTCATGTGGCTGGGCAGATGAGGTTGAACCTTGCTAACTCGCAGAGCACTGCCTTTGCTTCCTAGACACAGGGCTGACATGGGAGCAAAGAAGAGGGGTCATGGATGCAGAGATGGGTTCTCCCATAGTCCAGGGGTGACAGCAGCAAGTGTTGCCTCCAAAGCAATCCCCAAAGCAAAGCCTGCGCTCCAGAGAGTGGAGGTGGGGCTGGAGGCAGGTGTTGGAGGGACCCATGTCTCCACAAAAGCATCCCATGGCCCAGAGGTGACTGCATGGCAGTGGGGCTGAGGAAACACAGAGATGCTCTCTGCCACATCAGTGCATGGGGCAGGACAAGGCACTGGCTCAGGACTCTGTAGATCTGCGCTCCCTTCCTGGAACTCTCACTAGTGCTGGATTATCCTCTCCAGCCCTCTCTTTCTCTCATCAAAAGCAGAGGATTGTGGGGCATGGGGCTAAAAGGTGCTGTTCGCTGCAAAGGCCAAAAGCTCAGCTAGTTTCTCTGCTCCTCACAGCCTTCAGGAAATGGGTTTGTGACTTAGGGAGGGAAAACTAGGCAGTGGGATCTGGAATTGCTTCACAAGGCAGGTTTTTTGTTCTCTGTCCTCCAGCAGAGTGAAAGCCTTTGGTCCCCTGGAGACAGGGTTACAAAGCCTGCATGTCTTCCTTGCAGACAGATCCACATTTCCCTGCAGCCCATTGCAAGTCCTCCTTGGAGCCCAGTGCATTGGAGGGTACTGTGGCTAGTCAGCATGCCGAGGCAGCCTGTCAGCACAGCAAGGTTCCCAGGTCTGTGTGCTGCATGTTATACTGCAGAACTAGTAAAAATTATTTCAGCATGTGCCTGTGTGGTCTGCAGTTATGCCCCAGCTTGAGATAACCTAAGCACAAGAAGCCTCAGGCTGAGCTTTAAATCTTTCTCTCCTTTGCCGTCCCCCAGCCAGCAACCCCCAAATGTTTCACCCCCTACCCCACTGCCAGCATCTCCTCTTCACAAGGAAGAGACRATTCAGGAAACCCAGCTGAAACCCCCCCTGGCTGGGCTGAGCCCTGCACACCACAATGGTGACGGCATTCAGATCCCACTTTAAATCAATTGCTGCGCCCTGGCAGCTCTATTTCCACGGTCCCATGTTATTCTTTCACTCAATCAGGGGGAGAATGACTCTGTTTTCCTTCAGCAGTTTTGATTCTTTTTTTTTCTTTTCTTTCTTTCTTCCTTTCTTTCTCAGGGCAAAGGATGGGGTCGGAGCGAATATTCGTTTCCACGGTTCCAGCTCATTGAGAACAATAAGGGCAGTAAACAGAGGGCAGCATTGCTCAGGAATGCAAAGCATTTGCCTATGGTTTAAAATTACTAATTTTTTTTACAAGCAAGAATATATATTTTTAGAGATTTAAGGACAGGCCACATTCTGCTCCCCCACCAAGCACCCCCAAACTTACAAACAGACCTTTGGCTTTTTTATGAACCGACCATAAATGTGAGAGGTGGTGGATGGCTCAGTGAGCTCTGGGGAGTCCAGCTGTTTCTCCCATTTGCATCCCAGCAATAGGCCTGTAGTGGGGAGGGGAGACCCAAAGTAACTGGTCAAAGCTGCAAAACTCAGACCTGAAGTCAGAATATTTCAGAGAAGGGCGACAAACCCACTGCTTCTTATGCTCTGATCTCTTCCTCTTGCTATAAAAACTGAAATGAAATGTGTTTGAGGGCTAAATGCACATCTGTGGTGTCCAACATTACACAGGGGCATCAGGGAAGCAGGAGGCTGTGCCCAGTTTCACTAATGGGGTAGCTCTCCAGGCTGTGGTGCTGGAGAACTTGCCAGGAGGGACCTTCACTTGGCTCTTGCAGGGGGGAAGTCTGCGTATCTGCAACACCAAACTGTCCCCACAGAGGTGTTGGGCAAGGCGGGGGGGGTCACACCCTGCTCTCAGGGCCACTGCTACCTTGAAGCTGCCAGTGAGAGTGAGAGTGAGAGCAAGAGCAGGGGACTATGGAGCTCTCTTGGCACCCCCCCCCCAGAGTCATTTGGAGCGACTTTCTGACAGCTTATAGGATCTTGGGGGCATCAGGTGCACACAGAAAGTGCAACTCTCCCCACTTGCCTCTCTCTTGCCCTCCCTGTCTTGAGGGCACTCAGGAAAACCCTGTCCATAGACTCCCTCCACATCCACCTAGCACCGTATCGCAAGCTAGTCCCCAAGGGCCACCAGCAACAGGGAGGGAGCAGGGATGACCCCACTGTGCACACCTTACAGTGAGCTAGCCCTCAAAAACCAGCAGCCACAGGGAAGCCCCCAACACAAGGATGCCACAAGGTGCCCACATATAGCTACTCCCTCCTGCTCAGTCTCCCCAAGGTCTTTGCAATCCAGCTCTACGGGAGGACTGCTCAAAGTGGCAGGTGAAGCAGGATATTTGCCACTATCCAGGAGTGGAGCACGTATCAGCACTGCTGGCTAAACTTCAAAACTGTGCACATGCTGACTCAGTTCTGGAGGACCAGCCACAGCCTAGTTACTGCGGGAAGAAGGGGCTGCTCCCAGGCACAGCTCTGCAGCAAGTACAATGCCCCAGCCCCAAGACGCTGCCCCATCCAGCCCAAATCCCACCCTGTGCTGTTACCTTGTCCACACAGGCTGAGAGCACCCCTTTTCTATTTGCTGTGAGTCAAGTCCTGTCGTTGCTTCTCCTGCTGTAAGAGTGGGACTGGAAAGACTGGAGGACTTCTGCCAGCAAGGCAGGCTTGTGCAAAGGTAGACAGCAGCGTCACTTTCACTCCTCAACCTGGGAAAGATGCTGGTGTCCAAGAGTCCCTGGGCCTAGATCTGTTCACCTGCCCAGCACAGCAGCCAGCAAACACATACACTGCCTGTGCCACAGTGGGCAGCGTCGTGTAGTCTTGTCCTGAGCCAGGGGCACACACCAAGATGGACATGTCCCTGCTAGGGTGCTGGGCACTGCTAGAGCACACAGGTTTCTCCTCAGCTACACTGGTCCCCAAATCTTCCTCTCTTTCTCCCTCTCAGAGGAGGCAGACCTACCGTGAGAGTCAGCTGAGGACGTCCAGGCTCACAGCTTCACTTCCGAAAGAAACAGAGGAGGAAAGCATTGTTTTATTGAGAGAAATTGCTTTCATATCCCTGCCCCAAAAGACATGCATGCATCCTGTCTCTATGCTGATTATCTCCAGATCTGCACATATTGGCTGCGTGATGATAGTTGTCTCCTGCTCCCTTCTCCTGCAGGCCCCCTCTGCACCCCTCCGCACGGCCCCAGGGCTGCCTTCCCTGACCTTCCACTTCAGGCAACACCTCCCCAAAGAAAACAAGGCTCTGCTTGCTAGGAGCAGCTGTGGTTTCCCCATCTGGATTCTTTTTGCAGTTCTTCTTCCTAAATGTAGCCAGTCGCAAGGAGGCTGAATGGAAACATTTGGGTCCTTTCTCTTTGCTTGCTTCTTCCTCTTTGCTCTCCATGTGGCAATGAAACTCTCTCTGCATCTTCTGCAATAGTGCGGGAGTCTGTGGGAGCAGGACATCAAGCACACTGCAAGTGATTTTCCCTTGTAGAGGAGCAAACACTGGGGATGGCACCTTGGACTAAGGCTATCCTAGATCCTGGGACATGTAATCCTGCACTGCAGGATGGACCCCTGGTGCAAGACCAGCTTAGGTCAAGGATTAGATTTGGAGACCATGTAAGCCTCTGACTGATGGAGCCCTGCTTCCATGGTCATTTTACAACAGTTGAACAGCTTAAAGAATCACAAACCATGAAGGAATATAACAGAAAGTTCACAAATCAAATAAAAGGCATAGACATAAAACTGGAAAAACATTAGCCTTTTATTGTCTCTTCAGACAGGCTTAGCATTTAAAGGCTTTTATCTCCTTTTTATGGCTTTTAGGGCGGGCTCCAAGCCAATAGGTACCTTGTGTCCTTGCTCTGTGGTAAATTACATCACAAAGAAATGAGGCTTTGGAGCAAATCACAAGCCTGAGAAAAAAAGCTCCTTTAATAAAAGAAAAAAAWATATATATATATATATTCACACACAATGCACACATCTATTGCAAAGGTGGCTTTGCCTCCCAGCAGGCAGCAAGATACATTAGCAGCTCTCCAAGAAGGAGTGTATTGGAGGACATAACAGACAGATTAGTACCCACTTCCTTGGAGGGACTCATAACTGCCAGGCTTTCAGGCTGCATAGATATCTGAGCTCTCAGGGTGCCAAACTACTCCTGGTTAATGAAGAGGCGTCTTTCATGCCCTGGACACTTCAGCCTGTTGTCTAATGTTAGATGATGAGAGCAACTGGCCTGCTGAACTTCTTTGTGCCAAGCACAGAGGACAAACTTCTCTGGTTTGGGTCTGGATCAGAATGAAAACAGGTAGGACTATGTGAAGATGAAGAGGCATCCCAGCATGGCCAGCACCTCAAGTGCTTGTGCAAACAGCTAGAGAAATACCATGTTCCTTCCTAATAGGCCCTTAGCACATCTACTCATCTCTTACAGGAACACACACACACACACACACACACACACACACCAGCATGACCTCTCCCAAACAAAGAGCTTCCCAAAGCCTGCCCTCTTGGAGGCAACTGCCCCAACTGCAACAACCCAGAAGCACCTGGAGAGGAGAGAACATCCATCTCAAGAGAGAATGGAGCTTTGATGATTCCACTGAAATTCCTGATCCCAGGAGAGGTTTGGGAACTGGAAGCTGCTGTGTAGATGTGACCAGAAAGGAAGAAGGGACTTATTGCTCAAGAATCCCAGGTGAAACATCACTTTTGACAATTTGACCAAATCACCTCTAATTAAAGGGCACAAAAAAGGATGAGAGGTGAGCTCTGTTCCAGAGATGCAGGAAGAGGAGAGAAGGCAACCAGGGGTAAGGAGATATTTTAGAGCAGAACATTTTTAACTGAGCCATAAAGAGCTCTGGCCACAGGCAGCTCAACCCTGAGTGCCTTGCCTGCCGGCCGGAGCTCAACCTCCAAAATCTGGTACGCAGACACCTCTGCAGGGTGACTGGCCAGCTGCAGTGACCCATGGTTTCAGGACAGGCTGTTCGTGCCGCAGAGCTGGATTTGCTTAATAACAGGCATTGAATTGAATGTGCTTTTTGTGAAGTTCCCTGCTGACACCAGACATCGGCTTGCATGATGAAAGGCTCTGCTTCCTGCCCCCTACCCCCAATATCCCCATGGCCTTCTCTCCCCAGACCTTCTCCTGGAATGATTCCTGTCCTTCCACCTAAGCTCTTCAAGGGATGGCAGGGGCCCCATCAAGCTCCTGGGCACAGGGAGGCAGGCAGAGAGTGGAGGTGGCCTTTGAAGCCCCATCTCACATAGTCCCATGAGAATTCTCCCTAAAATGGGATCACAGTCCCAAGCTGGGTCATGGCATTATAAATGAGGGTGACAAGCCAGACGTACCAGAGGTCACAACACCAGGAGCAGAGCCAGAAGCAAGGGTCACCAGTGCAAACTGGGCTGCGCAACATATGTAGTTGTACATCTCTGTACAATTGTGTAGTCCCGCTCCCTGCATGGGCCAGGCAGAGCCAGACTGGGTGGAAGATACCAGGCCCCTGCTCTGGGCCAGCCTGTGTTTTGGATGTGTGGAGAGTCCCTGTGTGCTTCGGATGTAATGGTACAACCACTGGAAGCACAGGGTGCAGTGTGGACCAAGCATGTGGTCTTGGAAGAGGCCAGCTGTACTGGGCAGAGGGGGAAACAAGGACCTCTGCCCTGCCCACTTTCCAAGTGACAATCAGTGTCTGCATCTGAAGGTGTCAGGCTCTGCTGAACAGCCACGTATGCCCACATCCTCCTTTCCTCTCCTCCTCAGCACCCCACCCAGCTCCATCCATCCCTTGGCCCTCTCCCAGCCCAACATGAAGGAGCACTGGGGCTGAGCTGTCCAATGTGGTAAAAGTTCCTCTTTCTATGGCACTCCTGTACCAGGCACTGGGTGCACAGTGGCAGAGAAAACCATCCCCCCAGTGAGATATGGGACTAAGCCCCAGAGGACGAGTGCCTGTGGCAACTTTCAGGAGTCAGGGGATATTAACTCACACCTCCACCTCTCCTCTCTGTCCAGCCTCTTTGTCTGGCTCTGGCTTTTCACCCACTCCTCATCTAGGTGTCTAGCTGTGGTGGGAAGTTGCCTATACCTATACTAGTTTCAGCTAGTAGTTAAGAAATGACTGATAAAAGTGATAAGAAATAGGCTGAAATGTGTCTCCACCAAAGGCTGCCAATCCTATATTTCAGCTGTTAACTAGGTGTCCTGGTTTTTGCCAGTGGGGCTGGGGACCTCTGCTGAAATCCCACAGGCTGCTGGGGGTACAAGACAGTAATTTAGGTGCCTAAATAGGGACTTAAGTTTCACTTTCCAAATCTCATCTTCCTGTTCTTAGTAAAAACTAGCTGTGTGGACAGACATGGAGGATTCTGAGAACCATCACGCTGTGGATGGCAGATCAGGAGAGGAGGTCCCAGCAGACCTGTACTCCCCAGAGTGCTCAGGGGAAGATAGTGCTGCCCCTGGAACAGGGACTTTATGGCCAAGTGGAAGACCAAGTTTTATATCACCATTCAAACAAAACACCTTCTGGCCAGATGACAGGCCTGAGGAGCAGCCACAGGCAGGGGAGGGCCTGATGAAGGAGAGCTGCAACAGCTTTTGCATCCCCTTTCAGGAGGCCACAGGGAGTCCTGCAACAGGGGGACATGGACACAGTCGATAGCCCACAGAGAGGAAGCAAAAGTAAAGGAAGCAGCATTCGAAGGGTTAAAGGTGGCTTTCCYACCCAGCTTATGTTGTGTGCCAATCCTCCAAGCCATGTGTTTGAAATCCTTTCTGCTATCTCCTGAAAATATTTACAGTACATGCAGATAAATTAGCTGTAGTGCTTATTACGTCTCCCTGGAAATATATACAGCAGTTAAAGATGTTTAAAAAAATAGCCAAAAGCCTTTTCTTTACTATATCTGGAAGATATTTCACCGTGAGGGGAATTTACAGGGCTGGGTGGCAGGGAAATCGCATTTATTTTCACTCAAGTAGAGAAAGTTAAAGGACCCTTCACTGGAGTTTATTTTCCTCTCTAATTGTGAGACAAGGGCCAAGGTTTGCTTAGAGTGGGCCAGAGTGTGGAGTCTGGGAGCAGGAAGGGTTTATATACAAGCAGTGATGGAGACCTTGAACAAAGGACCTTCTTGGTACCTTAGGCTCTAAGGAAACCCTACGTGCAGTTGGGAATGGCTCCAGTGAGTTCTGAGCATGGCTTGCACTGCAAAGGCGTGTCAGCATGCTCCATATCACCCCCTGAACACTACACTCCGGTAGGACACAAAGTCAAAGAGCTCATAGAAACACATAGGTATGGACCAGGACTGTAGGAACAGCCCTGCACCATTGGTGCAGGACACACTAATTTAAAGGACCTCTGGATGTGCCCTCAAGGAAAACTGGTGATGTGGAGGCTCTAGTTTGAGACACCATCACTAGACAGTCACTGTCTTGCCAATTTACAGCCCATCTTAAGGATGATTGTTGAGAAAGTAATGGCAGAGCATCTCCAGGTTAATGCAGACCCTGGTTTCTAAGCTCTCAGCTATGGTAGCACACATTTCTCTGAGACAGCACTATCTTAGGTCGACAGCCTTGACCCAGTAACACACAGAAATTCAGGTGATCAGACACTTTTGGTGTCCCAGGCTATCTACTCCAAGTTCTGGAGTGCAGCCTCCTCCCTGTCTGAGGGGAACTCAGCTGTGATTTGTGAAGCTGATCACACTCCTTACAGGCCTTCTCCCACAAGAGTCTTTTTTGTCCTTTCTGCCATATAAAGCACATGTTTCTGAAGGTGCTTAAAGGGTCCTGAAAACCTGCAGGCTGAGCTATTGCCTCCCATTCCCCGTGCAGGCCCAAGTTAGGAACCCCAGCAAAGATAAAGTGATAGGACATCATCTGGTGAGGCTTACGTGGAGGAATAATAAGAAATGTCTGGGCTCTTTGATGGCTCCATCCATTTGTGCTGTTACCACAGAAATACATCCCCTCTCCCTGCCCCAAAGAGAATCATTTTTTATATGCCTTCATCTGCTATTGATAAAAACGTTTCTGGTTTCCTTGAGCCATGTCTACCTGAGCCAGTAGAGCAACACAATGGGAGCTGGCCGACAGAGCACAACAGTTGGTGCTGAGAGCTTCGAATCCACATGCTGCACGTTTCCAGGCTCTGCTTTGGAACAGCTCTAGTCTGATCCCATGGACTGAACACCCATTAGATGCCTTCCTGGGATGACTCTTCCAGTTCACATGCCCTGCATCAGGGAGCAAAAGGGCCAGCTGCTCCTGAAGGGCAGGCAAGCCAGGAGCCGAGGGTTACCCCAGGGCAGGCAGTGCCCTCCCCAGTAGGGCACAGTCCCACAGGGTGGGAACAGAGCAGGCAGAGCCAGGTGCTGGTAACGGGGTCCATTGACAGCCCCAGACAAGGCAAGCGATGAACCAGGCCCTGGGTCCATCCAGAGAATCCAGTCAGGAGCAAAAGGAGACAGGGCCAGAGACAGAGTTGGAGACAAGCTACCACAGATATCAAAGGGGTCCATCAAGATGACACACTACTTACCAACACCTCCAAGGTCCATGCAGGAGACAGTACTGGAGACAGGCACACCTACAAAAGGCAGGGACTGAAGGCCCCTGGGCACCTGGGTCCATGGCTGGGCAGGGGGAGGTGGGGTCCAGGTAAGGCTGGTCACAAGAATCAAGGCCTATTAGTGCATTCAAGGTCCTGACACCCTGAGATTGCTCAGTGTCACCATCCAAAATGCAGTAAATGGGGTCAACTGGGAAACTTGCTCCTGATCCAACCTAAATGCTACTGTAGATGCTCCCTTTGCTATTACAGTCCATGCCATACCTGCCTACTGCTGTGTGAATTCTTGTATGCAAGAGAAAAGCAACAACTGATATTGTCTCCCTGCACTAATATCTTACTTGCTTCTAGGTGAAAATAAAGGTGATCTTTAAACCATGTCTGCAAAAGAGGGACCAGTAAGCTTTCCCCATTTCCAGACTTCAAAGCTGACACATACTCAAATGTCTTTCCCTGAAGCCCCCAGACATCCATGCTGGGGTAAAAGGGGCTGTGGTGGAACCTCTCCACTTCTCACTTAGCTTGCTGTGAGAGCCTGCAGTTAGTATCATCATGCTGAGGGAAACCTTGTTGCATGAACTGCTCTCTTCCCTTCTTTTCTGGCTTCTCCCTTGAACAATGTCTTTTATGGTGGAGGCACCTGCCAGCTAGAAATCAAAGGCCAAAGTCCCCAAATGCACTCACAAGAGGTCACTAACCCATTAGATGACACTTCTGAGCCACTAGCATTGAGATCTGGAATTGAACTGGTGGCCTCGACATAAAAGGCTTTGGGAAGCCATTTGCTAATTACCCTGAGTCACTCGCTCCCTCTGGCTGTTTTGAAATTCATATCTAATGAGTGGTTTGGGTGAAGGAATTCTAAAAAGATGCAAACAGTTCTTTTGCCAAAATAAAGAGAACCAGAGCTGTGCTTATAAACATATAAATCATTTCTAGTTTTTAGCTTGCCAACAAGATACTTGTTTCTTCATACGGATTTGGGAGCAAGCAGGGAGGAAGGGCTGGAGCAGGAGAGGGAGAAGGAAGAAGCACATTATGAACAAGGAGCTAAATGAAATACCCTACTACATCTTTCCAAAGGGAACACATTCTTTTCTTAGACTAGGACACCAGAGGCACCAGTGGCCCTCCAGAAAGTCTCCAGAAAAAAAGAGCCAGTTGGTGGAAAGTTGGGCTCTTCACCAGGTTTTCTGGTTTTTGGCTTCTCAAACAATGATCTGTAGCAAATTAACTCAACCAATTCTTAGTTTTCTCTCAAAGTGAGGGATACCATATCCTGGGCCAGGCAGGGAGATGAAACATCCTTGAGGTGGAGGGAACATGCCTGCTGTCCCTTCTTTCTGGGCACTCCTCCAAACCAACCCCTGTTCATGATCCCTTTGTAGTGGAGGGATGGGCTGGAAGACAGAATCAGGAAGGCGGGAGGGTTGAGGTGTTGCATGGAGAGATGGGGGTGGGACACTGGACATGTGAGGCTGGGAAGGAGATGGACCCAGTGGCATACTAAGAACACTGTTGACCTGCCAACTTGTTTCTTGTTTGGTCACATGACTCAATAGCTAGACTTCAAACTATAATTAGGATTTTTACCAGTCTTTCCATTCAACCTGCATTGAAGATTGTGAGTCAATGTCTCCCTACCCCACTGGGGTGGGAGGTGCTAACCACTGCTAGCCAACAAGGCGGCTCCAACTCCTGCATCCCTACTCCCCACCCTCCACCTTGCCGGGGTACTCAACAACACGGCTCTAAGTAGGGGCAGCACCAGGGCTCCCCAGCTCTGGTAGCTCCCCACGCATGAGGAAGACCCTGTCTGGGAGAACTTGTTCCACCAGTTTCTGAAGGGGATATGAGTCTGGGGCAACTGGGTGACTCACTACGACACTCGTGACACCCAACTGAGACAAGAAGGAAAACCTTCAAGAGATGTCAACTTCTAAGTGCACCAGCATAAATCACATACTGAGTTTCCCCTGGACTATCATGGGGCACTATCAGCCAAGACTCTGCTCCTGGCATAACCCTCCTCACAGTGTATTTGCACATCTTTATCGGTGCTTGTCTGTAAGTTTGTTACCTGAGCAGGACTTTTATGGGACAACAGAAAAATGGCATGACTCGCCTGAAACAAATCCAAGCATGGCACAACCATGGCTTTCAGAGGACAGAGCTCACCTGTTTGCAGACTCCCTCATAGCAGTCCTCTTGGAAACCATGATGTTCATGCTTATGACATTTGCTATGCCTCTGGCTGTGTTTGGTGCCCCCCCCAAACACCCACAAAGGACAGGCCTCACTCAGAAGAGCCCATGCTGTATGGCCAGACCAGCACATGAAGATTAATCTGGAAGAAAGACAAAGATCATCTACGCTCACTCCTTATCCAGGATGGGCTCCAGGAACCAGGCTGAGAGCAGAGAAAGCCACAATGCCAAGCAGGAGTATCTGCAACCCTAGAGCTGTGGGCTGTCTGGGCAGACTTGGTCTGCCTGTGATAGTGTCTCTTTGCTTTACCAGTCACTCGCGCAGGAGCTGGGAGGTGGGGAAACCTGCTCCATGAGAAGAAAGCTGCTCGGATGGAAGAGGTTTCTACTGAGCTTGTGCTAACTGCATTTTTTCCCGAATAAAGTGTTCTAACTTGGTCAAATTTGAGTATATTCCAGGGACACAAGACAAATCTCAGACTCTCTCCCTCACCACTTGCCAGATTTCAAGCTCTTGCTTCAAAGGCAGAATTTTAAAACAAAGTAAGGACTAATGCTTTATTTTCCCCTACCCTTGTTCTTGGAAACAGCTATGCTCTCTGGCTGAAATTTTCCCCCAAAACTTAACTGGAGGCTGCAACTCACCCTGAAAAATTCCCACCCTGCCTGGAACAGTTTGGCAAAGTTAGGAACAACCAAAGGCAAGATTTTATAAAAGGAAGTGCCAAGCACCCTTAAAAGTAGGGGGTTCTTCCAGCCCCCATATGCCCAAAGCACATGGAGCCTGTCTGCAGCACATTCAGAGCGCAGTCACTTTATTTATAGGATACCAAATATCTGCTTCATTCTTCTAGGGGGTCTTTCCCCTTTTTTTCAACTTGCGGAAGCCAACCAGATAACCAAAGCCGTTCCTCACTTTCACAGCAGATAAGCTAATTGTCGGATGTGCCCTTTGAGATAAGAGGATCCTCGGTTTATGAGTGAACATGTGTTCTTAGGAAACACAGTCACCAAGTCTTGATGCATGTGATAACCCGAGGATGTGCAGGCTCCCTTTCAGGGAAACTCAAGAGTCTGCCTCTGGATTTTTACTCAACTATGGGGGCTCAGGGGCAGCTGCAATTAGGCCACGGGGACCAGACAGCAGCATGTTTTCACTGGGGGTATTTTAATCTGTCCCCCATCCTACCTTGACTTAAACTAGCCTTGTTTGAGGGTAAGTTCTTGAATATCTCTGGTGATGAGGACTGCACACCTTCCTGAGGCCACTGCAAGGCTCACCTTGAAGTGATAGCAACATTGGGCTCTCAAGAGCTCTGTGCAATTCCCAAGGGTTTTTTATCAAAGCCTCTTTCCACATAACCCCAGTCTTTCCTGGCATAGGTAAACATCAGCTGTGCTTTACTGAGACATGCAGAGGGGATGGCAGGGCAAAGGTGTGGGGAAAAGAAAACAGGGGTCCTAAGTGCCAACCCCTGCCCTGACTATCTCTGTTTCAGAGGCAGATGAGCCCTAGACCCATTGTCCCCACTCCAACCATTCACCTACCAGCCCCTGGGACTGATGTTGTGCTGCAAACTGGAGCAGCTGTGGGCTCAGGCACTGACACTCCTCACAAGAGGCTGGAAGCCAGCAGCACTATCATGGCATCCCCCGGCCCGCAGCGAGCTGCAACAGGAAAGAGGAACCCCGGAGCTGTGGCTTCACCTGAGGTGCACAGGGATGCACACACAGTCGCATACATGCACAGCGACGCTCTCATGCAGAGCACTGGGCTTTGGCACTAACCAGGCCTCCAACAACAAGGTGTCCTGCACAATGAGGTCTTAAGCTGACTTCACAAACCGACATTTGTTTTCCCCTTGGGGAGTCTCCACAAGGGGATGACCTGCCCTTTCTCCTTAGCAACGGACTGCAGCAGCCTGAAAGGACTGCAGCTGGGATTCGGCACAGGGGCTGCAAAGGCATGTGTCCCGTTTCCCCCCCCCCTTCCCTCCCCTCCCTTCCTTTGGATCGATGCGTTCGCTGTCCTGACTTCAAATAAGATGAGGGTATCTCATGCCAAAATGCACTGCAGGCTGGAGGAAACATGCCCCTGCCCACCAGAGTTGGTGAGGAGCAGGATTCAGCACACCCTTCACACACAGAGCATGGCATGGCACAGCACAGTGCTTGCCATCCCCTGCCAGGGACTGAAGTAGCAGGTCACTGTGCTCCTGCCAGCTCATGTCTCCAGCACTCGTGCTTGGCCACAGATCCCCATGGGTTAGCGCCTGTTGGGAGCAGACAGGCCAAAGCCAGGAAGGGGAATTGGGGCGAGCAGGAGGTCTGAGGGCAGAGTTGCTCTTTCATTTCCTTAAAGACTGGAAGAGAGGAGTGAAAATGAAGAAGGAGCCAGGGCATCAGAGGAGTCTATTCCTGAGTCCCTTCTGTCCACCCCTGGGGAAGATGCTCAGGTGTGCTGAACCACTCAGCGTACAGGAGAGGGCTGTAGGAAGAGAATCTGCCTGTCTGCCCAGCACCGGAAACAGCTTTCGGTGTGGCCTTGCCCTCCTGCCTGCCCTCCAGTGCAGACAACAGCCCCTGCTGTTCTCTGCCACAGATGGGCCAGAGTGGGGCATCTCATCCCCAACACACCAGTGAGTCCCTGTGGTGGGGAAGCCTCCTGGCTACTGGTGCAGATGTTCCATCCAGTGTCTCACTTCCAGAGCCACCACACACAGTAGGCACGTGCAGGAAAGATCACAACAAAGGCACCCTCCATCCCCTGGGATTCTGTTCCATCTCCCATCCCAAGGAGTTCACCAGTGCCACAGCAAGGCCTTGTTCCCTTCCCCCCCACCTCAGGCAAGTCACCCTCACTCCACTCTTCTGTCCTTTCCCTCCCTCCCCCTGAACAGCCATCACTCACCAGGCTTTGATTATGGCCACAAAGGAGCCTTGGATGAACCACAGGGAAGCTGGAGGGAGGTGGGCAGATGATGAAAGAGCTGTCAAATGGGATTAAACAGTAACCGTCTCCCCTACTGCTGGGCAGAGGGAAGGGGGACAGATTGTACTGGATTGTAATGCACGAGCCCTCCTGCTGCTGGAGCCTGCCAGGCCCATCCTCCCCACAGGCTACTGGCCAGCCAGCCCTCTGTCAGTGGGCCAGGGTGGCAGCCTGTGGCGGGAGGAGGCTGAGAGCTGATCCCCACGCTGGAGGTGATGGGCAGATGATGTGTGGCAGCAATGCCTAGGCAGCAGTGGAGGATGGAGAGTTCTGGGATGTAGACATGGGAAGGGGAATGAAGGGAGAGCAGGAGGAAGGGAGGGAGGGCAGCAAGGAGGATGGTGAGGAGGGGCCTTCAGCGAGGAAAGGGTCTTTGCAAAAATGCCCGTGTAACATCTGAGCACAGCCATTGGCATCACCTACCAAACCCAGGTGCTCCCCTGGGTGAGACCCCCCTGAACCACTTGTCCTCCACCTTTGGCCTGGGGCTCCTCATGGATCTAAGGAGGTCCTTCATCCAAAATTTCTAATTTAGATTTTTCTAATTTTTAATTTGAAAAATAATATTTGAAAAGAAAAATTTCTAATTCGAAACTAATGGCCCTCAGCAGTTTAGAGGGAAGCTCTGCCCATTGCCAGCCACCACCTCCATTGTTGATGTCCCATCAGGACTCAGCTTGCAGTGCTGGTGGCCAGACATCTGTTGTTCCTGACATTGCACTCGTCACCCCAGTCACTTCCCTGAGAGGACATGGTCTGGCAGTTGATGCCTCTCACTCATAGGGTCTTTCTCGCAAATAGTTGTCTACAACTACCTTTCTTTTCTTGGCCTCAGATGGGCCAGGGCAGCAGGTCCCAGAGGTAGGGCAATGGTAGAAATGCTTCCTGGGGAGCTTAGGGAAAATTGTAGCAGTGTGAAGCAACTGGGGCATCAGGACAGCATCATAGCTGCCTTGTGGCACTCTGCACCCAGGGTCTTTCAGCAGAGAGTCGCTGAGCAACATCAGCCACCTCACTCAGCCAGATATCCAGGGATCAGGGCTCTATGGCTCTCTGCCAGGCTGGGGGCCTGAAGGACAGACATGAAGCAGCCTGGGCAGGAGAAATGAGAATCAGTGACTTTACCTTTTCATACTTCCTCCTAGAGACCCCCCCCCCCCAACCAGAGCATCACAGTGACAGGCCCTGCAGCTTGGAGAGTGAGGGAAGACATGCCATGAGCCTGCACGGGGACCTAACGTGTTCCTTGCTCTGGTGAGTTGCTCCTAGAACATGTTTTTCTCCTCTCTGGGTCATGAAGGATTTCAATCTCTCCACATCCCACACAGCTCCCTCAGAGCACCCAGGAGGTGAGGAAGGACTTCCAAGTCAGCACATCCAACAAGATGCCAAGCCATGCTGCAGCCAGGCTCTCCTGTGGCTCTCACCCCTTTCACCCCTGAACCTCCTCCTCCAGGGATCTGACTTCATGTTTTTCTGTTCATCTGCTCCTCAGGACAAGATGTGTAGGCAGGGGATGTTTTGGACTTAGATAGCTAGTTGGGGATGTTGTTGGCAAAGATCACAACTTATGCAGGATCTAAATACTGGCATTGGCTCTGCTGGGACTTAGAGAAGGCACTGGACTGTCCCAGCAAGCGAGTAGATTGGGGGTCTGGAAAGCCCTATGCAAAGAGCCCTCCACCAAAGCAGAGCCCTGCAACACCAGTAAAATCAGGACTGTCCTTGGGTGGTCAGCTAGCTCTTTACCCCTTCTGTGTTTCCAGATTTTCAGGTGCTCAGTCATCCTACCCTAGGACTGCTTTTAGCTGGGGAGGGTTATACAGTAGAGCAGACCTTTCTCTGCGGTCTCACAGCAAGTCAGAGGCTGAGGAATGGGCGACAGGCTGTGGATGTGGCTAACTGGGAAGGACTGACTTCCTACCAGCCATGGAAAGAGCCATCAGAGGGACAGACAGAGGGAGATCCCTCACCCCCTCCCCACAGGGCCAGTTCCCCAGCATGGCCACCCCTCACAGGAGCACACCAGCCTTTGGACACTCACACTTTGTGGGCCCCAGTTTGCTTTCCAAAAGCACCCATTGCACCACATAAAGGACCTTGTATAGACCATGTCAGCGTCTTCACCCACTGCCTCCTCCCCCATCCCACCTGCACGCTGGAGCCCCCAGATGGGCATTCACACACAGACCCCCCTCGTCCCCCAATACACCAAGTACTCGCCACCCACTCCGCCAGCGGCAGCTCCAGTTTCTCACAGCACCCTCTTTTCTGTGCCATTCGTCATGGCCCCCTGCACAAAAGCCAGGGAGAGAAAGAAACAAGGAATAGGAAAAGGAAGGAAGATAAAAAAAAAAGAGAGAGAGAGGGAGCAAGCAAGAATGAAAGAAAGAGGGAGGACAAAGAGTGAAAAGACCTAGGTCTATCACTGAGTGAGTGCAAAAGGGGAGGAGGGAAAATAATTAAATAAATAAAGCACCTCAGTGGTTTGCAGGGCACTAGAAGACAGGCCAACCACAGCTGAATTTTAAATGCCTGCCACACAATCAGTCTCATTTTGTGAAGAGAGGAAGCTGTGTCCAAAGCCCCTCATGTTTATTCATGAGAAGCCCCACTGGCCCCTCCCACCCTATTGTCTTTGGGTATCAATCATGCAGCCTTTATTTTGGGGCATCTGTCAAGGCCGATGAATGGCAGAGGGGTAATAAATGAGATGGCGGGGCCCAGGAGAGGGAAGCCAATGTGGGCCATGCTGGACCCACTCAAAGCACTGTGGCAGGACGATGGGGCTGCTCTGTCCTCCCTGCACCCCTTCCTGCTCCTCTCCTCTGTCCCACACAGTCTGGAGGTTATTTCTGCCCCCCACTGCTATGATGAGCCCTTCCTTCTCAGTGTGCGGGCAAAGGGAGTCTGCAGCCTTGTGTGTGGCACTGATACCACTTGATGCTCCTACCCTTGCAAACTACTGAGCAATTGGGGGAGAGGCAGACACAGCACTGAGCAAGGGCAGAGCAGACTGCTCCAGGATCAAAGTGTGGGTTGTAACTGTATCTCTGTACCCCAGAGCTGCATGGTCAGCCACCAAACATGGCAGGGACCCCAAATAAGTGCCCTCCCATGCAGACAGCAGCTTGGAAGGACAGGAGGCAGGGCCCTCTGCAGACTTGGTCCCATCACAGCTCTACAGACCGCATTATTCTGGGGTAACCATAGCAGGGACAGGCCTGCAGAAGGGCAAAGCATGGCTGTGGTGGGTGCTGCATCCGCAAACAAATCCATCAGTTCAGGCCCTGGGGAGATCCCTGCCAATTGTCAGAGAAGGGGTGCCTGTGGTGGGCAGCAGCAAAGCCGAGACATAGTACTGCACCATGAGTGCTGCTACTTGGGATGGGGTCACAGTGGGGGTCAGAGACAGTACTGCTGAAATGCAGGAGCAGCAATCTTCATCTTCCAAGAGCAGTGGAAATTTGTGGTCCAGCCTTGCCACTGGTTTCAAGGACCTAGCTCCTGGTTCATCTGTACAGGGCAATAGAAGGTGCATTGGGGATGTAGGAAGCTATGCTGGGGAAAGACTTGGGAGGCAGACTGCTGAATAATTAAAGCAGCAGCTCATATTCAGGAGAGTTGAGTCTCAGAACTGCATTCTGGTCCAGGTCACAATTTTCCTTTCTCTCCTGATAGAGAGAAGCAGTTTCTCTTCAGTGAAAACTTTTCTTCTTCTCTCCATGGTACATGGAAGAGAAGGTCGTCATGGGGAGAAGCAGGTGAACTCAGTACCAAAATTAAACTTGGTCATGTCAAGAGGCTCAGATAATTCACAACCCAGAAGCTTAAAGAAATAAGCAAGACACTGGAGTGTCTTGGAGACAAGAAGATTTAAAGGACACAGACATAATGAATGCCAGCCAGCCTGGCTTTGTGGAAAGCAGGTCATGTCAAAGAAACCTGGCATCTCTTCTCCCTTCAGGCCTGGGTGCAGGTTTAATTGACAAAGGCGGCTGATGAAGACAGCTTGGCTTTCTCCATCTGAGTCTTTCACTGACCTCATATTCAAGGGAGATGATGTCTACTAGACCCTTTCACAGGGAATGACTACACGATGAAGTGGCAGTGTTTTGCAAAGTAATAACAAGATCTCCTGGCTGGAAGCTGACACTCATCAAATTCAACCTTAAAATAAAAGCTACAACCTTGTAGCTGACAGGAAAGGCAGCGAAAAAATAAAGCAGCTTTCAATGGCATGGCCATGACCAGGTCAGGCTGAAGCTTCTTCCCAAGCACATGCTGTTACCCAGCTTCTGGGAGAGATGTCACAGCCTCTGTGTGCAGGGGGGGAAAGGGGACAAGGGCTGGACAGCCGTGACAGTCTCCATCACAGTACCCTGGTGGCAGAGCGCAGACAGCAGATCTGTCATATTCACCACCACCACCAGATCTTGTGCATCGAGGAGGCTTGGGAGGGCCCTGGGCAGAGACAGCAGCCCGGGAGAGCAAACCTGGCCTGGCAGCTCAGGGAGCAGATGGTGCAGTCAACAGGGGGAAGAGAGAAGACACCTCCACGTGAGGGCCAGGAGTCAGTGCAATGGTACAGCTCCCCTGTCAGTACCCAGAGGTGTCTGCTGGGTCAGGGAAAGCGGCTGAGTGAGTAAACTTACAAATCCGATCCCCCACAAACACATTTGTCCTCTGTCTTGCATATAAATGACAGAGAGTTGTTTCAGCCAGCATGCATGTCTGCGAGTGCCACAGTGACTAGGAAGATCTCAGAGTTTTGCCTCCACCCCCATCTGCTCAGACTTGGTCCCCGAAGGAAGCTGGCTCAGCACTTCTCACATGAGCTCTGTCCAAGAAAGTATTCTTGGAAGGGCATTAGGTTATTGGCTTGAAAGTCACCTTGTAGCCATATAAACCCAAGCACAGCTGCCAGCTGCACTTCCCTGCCTCTCTCCTTCTGCTTTCAAGCCTTCGGCAGAAAACACCTCTGTAATCTCAGCGAGGAGCTCCCTAGATTCCTTTTGCCTCTGCCCATCACTTCAGCAATTACCATGTGCATAGGCCAGTTCCTGCCTCATCTCTCTCTCCCCATGCCCCTGCTCGATTGTGTACATTTGACTCCTGTCTCCAGCACTAAGGCAAAGTCTCTAGCAAGCTTTGAGATGCTCCTGTGTGCAGAGATACCAGACCCCAAAACCAGAGTCCAGCCACAGTTTGAAAATCAGCCCCTACACAAGGTTTGAAGGAAAGCCATGGCCCTGGAAACCCTCAGCCTTGGGGGCCCTGAAACATGGGGCTGAATTTGCAAGCAGCACCCTGCCATGACTGTTCGCGTGGCAGGAGGAGATGGAAACCCTTGCTGCAGCTGGGGCCTCCATGCACCAGACTCTGTGCAGAAGAGTAGCAAGGGGCAGTCCTGGACCGGGAGAGGCTGCCAGCTCTGCAGACAAGGCAGACAAAGACAGTGTTGTTTTCCCTCTTAAGCCCTGCAGAGAGCCTGAATGGCTTACCACAGGTCACCCGGGGAGAGCCAAGCTGGGAACCAGCTCTCCCAGAGGCCAGGTGAGTGATTGCACCCCAGCCACCACCTTCTCAAGATGACAGTGCTCAGGATTAGCCCCACAGCTCTGTTAAAGAACCTGCTTTCAGCAAGATTATTAAATGTATCACTTTTAACTGCCTTCCCTGGGACTGTGCCACTAGACCTTCACCTTTTCCTGGCCCAGGTCAAACCACTCGCTGTGGGAGGGAGGGCAGAAGGAGGTGGGTAGAAAGGAAATAGGTGGGAAAACCAATGTAAACTTAATCCTAGCAAAAGTTAAGTATCTCCTGATCCAAAGCAGGGAATCTGGGAACCTGACAGCCTGAAAAATCACACAGAATTACAGAATGGTTGAGGTTGGAAGGGACCTCTGGAGATCATCTAGTCCAACCCCCCTGCTCAAGCAGGGTCACCTAGAACACGTTGCACAGGATCACGTCCAGGTGGGTTTTGAATATCTCCAGAGAAGGCGACTCCACCACCTCTCTGGGCAACCTGTTCCAGTGCTCTGTCACCCTCACACACCCTCCTATCTCCTTTCTGACCAGGTGCCATGGGAGAGGGCTTCGACTGGGAGAAGTACCAACAAGGAGAGAGGATGGTTAGCAGATAAGTGCCTCACCGTCTTGTATTCTAGCCAGTCCACATCCCTGCACTGCTGGGAGAATGTTTTCCGTGAGCTCTGTGTTTTGGAGACCTCACTTCCCACTAATGAGATGCTTCCTAGGTTGTAATTCGGACAAGTTGGCTTCAGTTAAGAGAAAAGCAGAAGGAAAATCCTCTCAGCTCTTCCGGCTTCTGTAATTGAATGCAAATTGCTCCGTAAGTATCTGCAGCCAAACACCCCTGCGGCCACAGAGCAGAGAAGGGAGTGCCTTGCTCCAGAAGGGATGGTTTCTACCACTGGGTGATTTTCCCAGCATGCATACTTGGCTCTTCATGACAAAGGGAGAGAGCTGGGAGGCACTTCCCCAGCCAGCATCCTCACTTCATGGAGGCGATGACAGTGTGGACAACATACGTGCAGGAGGCTGTGATCCTCCCACCGTCTACTGCTGCACTTCCCTGCCCACCAACCCCATCTCCTCTGCAGACAGGCCCATCTCTGGGACCTGGGGCCAGTGCTGGCTGCGTCAGGGACTGCCTGGGTAGTCCTTCCAGGGAAGGAAATGTTTTGAGGAAGAGCAATGCCCTGTCTGTGAGGGATGTTCTTCAGGAGAGAAAATGGAACCAGTTCTGGTTGTGCTGGTGGAGGGAGGGAAGAAATTCTGGAAGCAGACAGCTTGCAACACTGCCCTGGCTTATTTGACATGGGCTATGTGGTGAAGGGGAGGACTCCTATTTCTCCCTGGAGCCACTCTGGATAAAAGAGCCATGGCAAATCTTAGGCACCCCTCTGACCAGTGTCAGAGAAGTCTGTCAACAGCCCCCTACCTGCCTTTCATGCTAGTAGCAGGGATGCCTTATTGCAAGCAGTCAGCTGTCCGGGATGTTGCAATTGCACCCAGCATCCAAGTGTCTTCCATGCAATGTCTTCCCTGCTTCTGTGACCACCACTCTTCCCTCTGAGGCACAGGAAAGTGGTTGGGCTGAGTTCCAGCCCTCACTGCTTGGTGGAGAGCAGGAATGGCACCAAGAGCAGTGTCGACCCCCTGGCCCTCACCCACAACCCATGGAGAAATCCAACTGCAACCTGCTCTCCTGGCCACCTGTAATGAAGCCTGAGAGGGAAACAGGCCTGGGGAACAGGAGGGATCACAGGGAACCCAATGGGGCCATTTGTACTGGGGCAGGGCCCTGCCAGGGCTGGCCAGGATGTAGGCACAATCAGGAGCTGTGGGGTGAGCAAGGGGTGGAAGGGAACAGGACGCTAAGGGATATGCCCCACCACTGCCTCTCCAAGAACCTCAGAGGGGAACCACTGCTAAGAAGAAACTTTTCAGAACATACTAGCAAGCTCACTGAGTGCTACATGACACAGCAGCTCTGGGTCATCCTGAGGAGCTCAGCCTGGCTTTCATTCCATCTAATTGCAATAAATTCCTCCTAAATGCTGACAGATTCTGAGAGAAAGGCAGTGCTCCCCAGCCAGGCTGCTCTGTGGTATGGCCCATGTGCCACACTGGCACAGCAGCCCACAGGTTATGTACAAGCACGGAGACGCTAATACACCACCACCCCTGCCTGGCGTGCAGCATGATAGGAGATGTCACCGAGCCTTTGGCCTCACCCCAGCTGCCTGCCAGTCCCCCCATTGCTCAGCCCATCCTGTCCCACCAGTGGCAAGAGGCATCTCCAACAGCCCAGTGTGACCCACTGACACGATGCAAATACAATATGCATGCAAATGCAGTAAGCTGTGAACACCTCTGTGTATAGACACAGACACATGCAATAAGATCCACAGATACACAAACACACTCCCAGGGAGATATTTAAGCAGGCAAAAGGAATGGTCCCAGATGCCCAAACTTGCTAACAGACAGATTGAACAAGACAGCCAGAGCCCCACGACATGTGCGTACACACAGTCAGACATATCCATATACAATACCTCATTAAACATGGGCATGTACAGTCCCAGATTAGGTCTGGCTGGGCTGTGGGCACTGGGCCAGGCTGGGATCAGGGTTCAAATTCAGTTTTGACAGTTCTGAAATCTCACGAGCTGTTCTCATGGGATTTCCATTGCCCTGGACTGTCAGCTGGCACTGAGAAACATTGGGGCAACCCTGGACTAGAAAAGGGGACCAAATGTTAAAGGCCATCTAATCCTAAAAGCAGGTTCAGATCCAGTGACCCGAATTCAAAGCACTTTCCCTGCACTGCAAAGGGGATTTTAGCCCAAGGCTCTCATACATCAGACAGAGCCTCCCCTCTCCACAGTGCCTGGGGAACCCCCATGCACCAGACATGTTGAGGCTCTGGAAAGGGCCTAGCTGATGGATAGCAGCCCCTTCATGCTGCTTTAATGTGTTCTGAACACAAGGAGCCAGGAGCAGGGGAAACTTTTCTGAGTGATTGACTTCTTTCATTCTCACACGGGCATTTCCTCCCTGGCTGTAATCTGGGAATCCTTCTCACTGCTAATCACTCATCACAGTGACTACAGCAAGTGCCCTGGCTCCCACCAGACAGAGCCCAGCAATGCTCGAGGGGAGCGCTCTTGAGGAGCTGGGGCTCCTGAAACACTGCAGGCTCAAGGTCTCTTAGCTCAGCCAAATCCAGCAGGACCTCAGGCGAAGGGCAATGCTCATCACTTTGCAGGGTTATACCCAGGCTCCTCTCCAGAAAGTGACAGGGCACATCTCCCTTGGTTGAGATGCTCTGCTTTATCAGGGGCTTTGCTGCCATCTCTCAGCGAGCTGAGGAAACACAGCAAGTGAGCAGAGACTCCCAACCTGGCCCTCAGAGATCATCTTGTAGCCTGCAAACACCCTGCTCTGGCCCATCGTCTCCCCTGAGCCTGCAGACCACTGCCGATGCAGCCATGGGGTGACCAGCATCTTCACAGGAGAGGGGTCCCCAGCAGGGATGGAGTTAAAAGGGACCCAGTTACCCATAACTCTTCAGAGGGGATGAATATGGAAGGATTTCCCAAAGCTGGGAAGCATACAGGGCTGGTGGTGGCCTTCACACCAGCGTGAAGCCTCTCACTTAATCTGGGGTCTGTGGAGGATTGAGGGGTGAGGCCTCCCTCCTCCTGAGGAAATAAAAACCCATACCACCTTTCCAGAAAAAGCCTCTGCTATGGACTTGTGATATTTTGTCAATTCTTTATGAATGTATCATTTCAAGAAATAACAAATTCTCTACTTGTCATTGCTCAGAAACAAGCCTCCTGTCACCCAGCAATCAGCCAACAGGCAGTAAAGGCTCTCGGCTTCTCCCACCCCTTAGCTCACCGCCTGGGTGGCAAGTTGCCTGTCAGTAGCTAAAACACTGTCCAAAACCTCCCTCCTTTCAAAGCTCTCTCCCTCACATCCAGACCAGTCTAAGTCAGTGATGTTGCCTTGCGGGCTCCAGCTCTGTGCCACCCATTTCCTGTTCCCACCTTGAGCCTTCCAGGGTCCCTCCTTGCTCTGACTCCTCACACATCTCTTGCTCCATACTGGCAATACTTCATTTCCCATTCCCATCCCATGCTCAGACTATATACTTGAGACTCCTATGCTTGGCCCTTCTTTCCAGTTCAGCAAAGTTTCCCACTTCAAAATGGGAAAACTTCTGCACCATCCCAAGCCCAATATCTGGGAGAGGGATTACTCTTTGTGCTAAGTTTTTTGCTTCATGAAAGGTTGATGGTTGCTGTAGTGAGTGAGAGGTCTCCACAGAAGACAAGGTTGAAGAGGTCAGGGATGGGCAATGAACTGGTGTGGCTGGCCCACAGCAACCTCTGATTGTGATGCTGCTCTTCTCATTCTCATGTCTCTTCCGCCGTGCACATCACCAAGCCTCTTTCTAAGAGCAGCCAAGTCAGCAGGCCAGTGAGATGGGGTTTGGGTCAAGAAGTTGAGGGGCGCTTATGCATCAGAAGGTCAACAGGCATAGGGGGAAGGTCAGGCATAAGCACCAGGCATCCTTGTGAAAGGAGACAGGTCATCCACCATTAACTTGTGTGAGTGCCTTACCTTTTCTTGTTGGGACAGGCAATGGACGCTAGCAAGGCAAGCAATCTCCCAGATCTGTTGCAGACATGGAGCAGCAATTTCTTCTCCACATCAATTTCTGAGTGCGACCATAAACTTTAATTTGCCCAGTTTCTCCTTCATGAATGCCAGATGGACTTCAGACCCTATACGGGCATCCTGGAGAGAAGGGAGGCCAGAATGTCCCCAGAAACCAAATATCCAGTGCCAAGCCTAGGAAAGAGCAACACTTCACATCTTCATTGTGTCACCAAGTCCTCAACAGTACATAGCAATAGGGAAATACAATTATTGAGACAAATGCAGCTGCATTCCACATGAAGGAAACAGAACTGGTCAAAGCCAGGAAGCTCAGGAGGCAGGGATGGAGAAAATTTTCATAAAATACTACTGTTTTTTTAAATAACAGTAGAGCTAAGAATCCAGTTTCTTCTGTAATACACATTGCACATGCGTACACACACACACACACACACACACACACACACACACAAACAAAAGCCCTAACACACACTGAGGTCCTCCAGCAATGCCTTGAACTGGTTTGTGGGAGGGCTCTCCTACAATGGCACCATCTTGATGGCCACCCCTCCCCTCTCCTGCTTTGACAAAAGGAAGCATTACACATGCCTAAAGAAGCCAGTCCCAGAGCCAGTGACTAAGGCCCATTTGCTGTTCTTTCCATTGTTTAGCTTTAATGAATTGCTAGTGAGGGATGACCTTTGTCTCTCCCTCCTGAACAAAGAAACAAATACATTTCTCAAAATTACGGGGCAAAGAAAACATGTCAGATTGCATGATGGCCACAGAACTACCAAACGTGCCATTGACAAAGACCAAGAGAGCTGCAGCAAGCCAGCAAGGCTAAAGACCTGCTGTAATCAGGGAGGAATCAGAAGAGCTCTGGATGGAGGTGATGCCTCCAAGGGAGAAGATGGACCACCCTGAAGAGCAGAGCCAGCAGCAAGCCTTGGAGCCCAGAGCCTTGCAGGTGCAAAGTATCCCAGGGACTCAGGCTTTTATCAAGATCAGCACAAAGAGAGTCTCAAAGATCTCATCTGAGATGGGACCCTCATCTGCGTGTACCTAGCAAGGGGGGGCCGTTCTGTCCTGAAAAGCTAGCTACCAAGGAAGGAACCAGACCTGCCTGTCCTCAAACACCAGAGCCAAGGTTGCTGGACTCCAGGTTCCCAGAGTCCTCCTCAGCAACCCCTGTCTCCAACATCCCCTCTCCCCTTCACACATCACCTCCCTCAGGTACAGCAGGAAAGGGTATGGACCTTGTTGCCCCGCTGGCAGAGGGAAGCCCAAACAGTATGGCTAGGCCCCTTCCCTCCCTCTATGCCTCCTGCCAGCTGCAGGGATAAGGTAAAATCATTAAATGCTGAAGTCAGGGCAGAACTGAATATGCATTTCAGCCTGGATTTATCCTGCTTAACTTTAAAATCTCTGCAGTTAATAGATGAAGACAGGCAGCTCTTGGGGAGATCTCTGCCCTTTGGCAGACTGAATGGCCCTCCGAAGATGCCTTATTGACTACAGAGGGGATACTGCTCCTAATTTTGGCACCTTGGCATCCATGCAGCCATGTAGCAGGTGGGCCAAGTCGCTGGCCAGGAGAGGAGAGACTCTCACCCATTCTCTAGACACCCAAGATCTCCTCCCCTTCCTGTGAGGTGAGACCTTTCATTTCTCTGTGAGGATCTGGGAGTACAGCCAGTGAGTTCCACCACAGTCTTTCCTTTTCTTTTTTAACATTTCTTCAGCATCCAGGTGAATTTTCTGAGATGAAGAAAGCTGCCTTGTTAAGGTCATCAGAGAAGAGGTTGAGGGCAAAGCCTGCTGCCTCAGACAACAGACGTGCCACTGGACTGGAGCACGGAGGAGAGGAGAACAGAATGAGTGCACCTGTGGGTCAGAAGGACCAACCTAGGATGACACTACAGGTGTCCAGCCCAGCACACCCACCACTGGCCAAGACCAGAAGATTCAAGAGGAACCCAGGGGAGCAGAAGGGACTGGGAAGATATTACCTCAGAGTGAGTTGCACGCACTGGAGTTAAAGTCCACAGGTGCACCACTATTTCAGTTCCAGGACAACAACTCTGAAGCACAAAGTCTTCTGCTGACCCAGGGAGATCAGCAACATGCCTGTGATTTTTCCTCCCTGCACCAGCTAGCCAGGGTTATCACTTCACTAAACATTTGTGTCCATGGCTCAGTTGTCCTACACCTGCCCTGACCGCTGGTTTTGGGGCTCCAGTTAAGGTGGACACAGCAGCAGTCAGACCCGGCAGTGGCTGATTTATTTTTAAACTCTCCACTTTTGCCTCCTCCTTCCATGGCAGCTCTGAGTGTTCAAGGGCAGAGAGACATTCCCAGCAGCATGGCTGTGTACTTGCCTGAGATATCTGTGCCATTTGAGGTTTCCCTCCATGGCCGCATCATCTCTGGGCTTTAGAGGAGATGAAGGTTTTCCTCTGATACTTTCTACTTTTCAGCATGTTGCAAACCATTTTCTGTATCAGCTGCTCCACCCAAATCCCTGCCAATGTCCAAACATCTGCAACTCCTTAGCACGTGACATTCCCTTTCTTCATTTCATTCTCGATGCTAGAGTTAACCTTCCTGCTCCCCAGCTGCCTAGATGCATGCACTGCACTTCTCTTGTTTTTTCTACAGCATTCGCTGTGGTGAGCATGTAGGGCCTCACATCCACTTCTGTCCATCTTGTCTGGTTGCAGTAAAAGCAAGCTGCTCCTCATGGACAGTCATGCTGCCTTGTGGCTCTACAAGTGTTAACACTGCAGCCCTTGAGTTGTGGGCACACAAACATTGTCTTGTTCTCTTTCCTCTCATGTTTCGTTATTTAGGAGCTGTTTTTCCACAAAGTTTGGAGCTCTTGTGGAATGTTTAAGCCACTGCTGCTTGTGTGCAGAAGCACAACTTCCATCAGTGGCCGGTGGAAAGAGTAGGAGGACCTTCTCCTCATCTTCTGTGCTCATGATGACAGCAGTCAGCTCTTTTTCTCCCTCCCTCTGAAACAACTTTTTTGCCGAGGCCTGTCATTCCAAAATACATCCACCTGCACAAACACAGTGGTTTACCCTTTCATTCTCACACAGAACCACCTTTCCTCTGCCCTGGCCCCATGCAACATACACTGTGCCCAGAGTTAAGCCCTCCCCACCTACTTCCACTGTCACTTTCTTTCACACATGGACACACTCTATTTTTCTTCAGCTAAGCAAATCCTCTTTAAGTATACTTTTTGCCCTGTCTGTACCAGTGTTCACTCTGCCATTCTGTAGTTGTGACCAGTTCCTTCACATAGCAAAACAGGGACATTCTTTCCTCGAATGCACTCTTCAAGGACCACAACACAGCAACCAGGTAGGCTACCCAGATGCAAGATTGTTGCCTTCTCATGTCACACTCAAATGCAGTAAGATCTCCACAATCATGCCTACAATCAGTCATTTGCACACCCATGCACAGATTGCTTGGCATTCTTTCACTCATCTGTCAAATGCTTCAGGAGTAATTCTGAGTTGCCTCAAAACACAGGACAAGCTCAGCAACTGTTTGAACCTCCTTGGGAGCCTGCAAGGGACTGGATCAGGAGAAGAAACTCTCCATCCACCTGCGCCAGCTAGTGGCCATGGGATGGTATGGGGCCGGGAAGGGCAGCGGAAGAGTTGGGGTGGTGGTGTTGCATGTCACCCACTCTGCACCAACTGGAGCAGAACCAATCATGGGAGAAATGAGAGACTGCTATAAGCAGTGGTGGAGTCATGCCGCCTGTTCTGAGCAAAAACAAGGAGTCAGAAAAAGTGACATGGGAATTTTCAATTCGAGGATACTCCTTCCCTGCTCAGTGTTTGGGTCTGGAAAGCAGTTGGAAAGTGAAAGGAGTTGACACTTTTGCTGGCAGTCGAGTTCAGCAGGGGTCAGGGCTAATCCAAGCAGAGCCGACAGGAGGGGAGGGAAGTGGTGGAGTGAGTCAAGCGTTGACGCGCTGAGAGGTAAAAGCTGTGTCAGACGCTCCCAGGAGGGAGGAAACAAATGTATAATCAAAACAAAACTGGCTGGAGCTCATGTGGTTGATGGTGGGTCTACAGAGGGCTCTAATTTTACATTCAGCTGCTGCAGGGAGCATGGAGTGGGAGCAGGGCTCAGGGGTACTGCTGTCGTAGGCCATGGTTCATGCCTCTATGTTGGAAGGAGAGGGGCTAGTTTGACTCACCCACATTCCAGGCAAGCAGGTGTCTGTCTTGCCTCAAATATGTCAAGACGCCAACAGTCCACAAATCAGCTTGTGGATGCTCTAGACTCATCTTAGGTCTCATCTCCAAGAAGGACAGGGATGGTCATGTGGGAGCTCAGCCTGACAGATACCCTGTGAATCACATTAGGATTGCTGTGACATCCAAAAAAACACTCCCCATCCCCCAGCCCTGTGTTTGCCCACAGCTCCAGCCCTTGGGAGATTTGTCACCAAGGAAAGCTCACCACCCCAGAAGGAGCAGAGACCAGGAGAAACTCAACAAAAAATGAGCTGTAGCTCTCCAGGCAGCCCTCTCACCTGCCACCTGTGCTGTGTAGCTCCTGTCCTGGCTCAAGACAGCCTTGTAATAGTCCAGCTGGGGTACTGGAGGCACCAGGCATGGCACAGGAGAAGCTTTCCTTGAGCTGGTCCTCCTGGCAATTAGAGAGAGCATCAAACCCAGCACTGCTGGAGTGCACAAGGGACTGGTCCACCAAAGAAGCTGGCCATTCTGTGTAAAAACCTTTCAGTTTTAGCTTGCAGGTTGAATCTAGCTGTAGCACAGACACTGCTGGAGTCCAGACCTAGAGATGGTAAGGTGAGCAGAGTCAACAGTCTTTGTTTGGACAGGCATCAACAGGTCATGCTGGAAGCTTCTGCAGAGATATCATTCTGTATTTAAGTCAACAGAAAATTGGGGGCACCACACAAGTGCAGAGAACCAAAACTGATCTAGATCAAGGATGAGATTGTTGCCTCCTGATACCTGATTGACTTGACATTAAGTCTTAGGCACAAATCCAAATCACGTGATGATACTAAGCAGCGTGTGATAAAATCAGCACCAGACAGCCAGAGTTCATTTGTTTTAAATCAAGGCGATTACTATATTTTTCACGTTTGTTAACATACAGTGGGATATTCATGTGGAATTGTTTGGGCCAAATCCATCTTCCGTCCAGAAGTCTCCCTGCAGCTATGACACCAGAAACTGGGGTAGCTGAGTTATCTCCTTTTTTTTTTTTTTTTTAGGAATGCTTTGTGTTCATCTAAAATTTGGGGTGGAGAGACAAAAAAAAAATCTAAATTTCTCCTCTAAAGATATCTAAAATGTATGGTTTGCTAATGATTTTGATTTTTTTTTCCAGGGGATTAAAAGTATTCCTTTCAAAAAAAGAGATATACTAACACAAACTGATGTTAAGGACATGCAGGTACAGAAATGCACACACATCCTGTTCCAGCAACCATCCACATCACAGTTCTGGGGAATCCTACTCCTAGGACATTGTCTGCATTTGCAGTGTTGGAGTAAATGTTCCTTATACAGCTGCCTCGCCCTGACCTATTCATTTAGCTAGTCCTCAGCCTTGAACCAGGACTGGAAACCCCAGGCACTGAAAAATCTTAAGGCAACTTCAGCAACACCCATTCATGGGACTGGAAAAAGCCTTGCACACGCAAACAGTCTGGGACATTTCAGTTTCTTCTTCTGTGTCTTCTGTCTTTAAGATTCTGACTCCTTAAATTTCTGAGTCTTCAGGCCATGCTTGAATCACACTTCCGGGTTTTTTTCCATGACCACAAGAGCTAGAATCTTCCTTTTCCTTGCTAAAAAAGAACAAAAAGCATAGTGGAAGTCTCCTCAAAGACCAAGCTTGGTCCTTAGGAGAAATTTCCTGTAGCACATGACTCAAGAAGGATGATCTGGCACAGCTACAGTGCAAAGTCATAGCATCCAGCTGCCTAATGGATTATCCTTCCATCCATCAGTGTCCCTCAGCAGGATGCATCTCCTGCACAGACAAGAGCACCAAGGGCTATCTGAGTTGTGACACTGTTCTTTAAATACTGCCCCCTGCCAGCAGCTCAAATGCCATCTGTAAAGCTGAAATGAGATGCACTATTGATAGCTACATTGTCCTGGAGCAGACACACACAGCTGCTTAGGGTCTAGATGAAGTAGCAGACTAGCAGCGAGTGGTAAAGCTTTTTGATCATTCTTCTTCCATCCATAGCTGTCCTAGTTTTTGAACTGCCACTCTTGCTGAGTTCCACTCTGCAACCTTGTCCTCCCAGTATCCCACAGAAAGAGAAGCATGGTTATGTCCATTTTATAGGCAGAGACTGAAGGTAAAGCAAGACTGAACTGCATAACTGACCAAAAGTATGGTATAGTCTGGAATCAGACCTCAGATTTCAGGGGCACGGGCCAGGGACCTTAGCACCAATGCCAGCCTGTCCTGCAAGGAGCCAGGAGCCAAGGTTGGTGGTAGCTGATGGCCAGTTGGCAGCTTGGCTTTCATGAAGCTGGAGTAGGAACAGTTGAGAAGAACAAGTCTGGAACCAAGTTCCTGCAATGAAAAGACACACAGAAACACATACATAAAACAGCCACTGCAAACAAGTCTGTGCCCCTGAGCATATCTGTAACATGCAGACAGCAAGTCCATCTCTCATCTTCAGAGAGGTTTGCTGAGTGAAAACATATCGTGTCGAAAAGCTACCACAATGGGTTCTCTCAGATCTTTCAGCTCTCTGCAATCTCAAGGCCTGAGACTTGGCCCCCTTCTCCACTAGCCCCCAAAGGTGGTCACTGTGTTCCCACAGTCTCCTCTCTGGACAATGAAAGCCACTGGGGCCCCAGGGCACAGTCTAGGGCAGTAGGTCTCCTCTGGTTTCCTTTTCCCATGTTGGCCCTGTGACGGAGAAGGCGCATTTACACCCCAGTCATGCTGCCAAAAAAAAACGTGGCACAAGGCTGGAGGGGAGGAGAGAACATCTTTTGGGGCTGCTTTCCATGCAGAACCATACTAGGAAATGTGGGAGGGCAGTGGGACACTGTGCCCCTCTCCCTACACCTCAGCAGAGGCCCCCACGTAGCAGTGTTCAGGAGCAGGGGGGAGTTTCTGACAGCATCCTGCCAAAGCACATCCTATGATAGAGAGGAGAAGGGAGATGAGGTTGGAGGAGAAACAAGGGGAGAAATGCTCCCAATATCCCACAGAAAGGGCATGTCTTAGACTCAGAGCCTAAGACACGATGGGACCATAGTATGCCTCAGAAATGCAATATCTGACTGGTGAGTGCAGGTTTTCAGTCTTCAGCCACTCTTTGCCTTTCACCAGCATCAAATCCACATACAAAACTGCAAGGGATGGCTCCAAAACAGAACAGGCACACTCAGGGTGCTGCTTGCAGTTCACTGCAAGAAATGTCAATTCGCCCATGAAGGAAGAGCCTTCCACCTCCTCAGGGCTTTGGCACCACTTGGGGGCTTTTTCCTGAGGGGAAACTCCATGGGCCCTTGGCACGTGGCACATGATGTCCCTGTCCCCCACTGTGCCCAAACTAACACAGAGCCTCCTATCTTGGCCATGAGGAAGGCTGAGGCCCCTCCTGGTGCAAGCAGTGGACCTGCAGCCCTTTGAAAGTGAGCCCAGCCTTTTGGCACGAAAATGTTCCAGCTCTGGCAGGCTAATCTGTGAGCAGGGCAGAGCCAGGGCCCTGGCAGCCTAGCCACACAGCATCCAAGGGGTTAAGAAAACCAAACCTGCCACAAGAGATTTGAACAGAAACTCCACTAGAGACCTTGAAATCCTGTTAACTGATGCCACACATGTGCTGCATTTAACCTCTGCCCTTTGCTGTAATAGTTTACACAAGTGGCATGAAGGCCGATGTTTCCTGATGTACAGGATTGCCATGTGATGCTCAGAGCACTGCAATCCACTCCCAGAAGACAGTGAGGGCCTTACACCAACTCTGGCCCCCCAGCTCTGGTGGGCACCCCACATGGYGAGATGTGACAGCGTAGCTTTCTGTGGAAGCCCTACTGTTCGCCTTGGGCCTTACTTCACTAAGAAGAGCCTCTTCCTCCTCCTCTGAGCAAGGAGGTCAGGTCCTCACCTGCCCACCTGGCACTGAGGTCCTTAATCTCAAAGCTGTTTGTGAAACCTCTTTTAGGCATATCAACTCTCAAACACTTGAGCAGGAATCAGTCTCTTTCTGTGGGCAAGTCCTGGGCAAAGGAAGAGTTCTGAGTTCAATTATTCAGTCATTTCCAACAAAGCCCTAGTCATGGTCACTGTAGTAAATACACTCCTTTCAGCTGGTGTTCAGGAAGGTGGAGCCCCAGCAATATTCCCAAGGCTTACTGGGTCTCACCCTGGCATGGTGGAGAGATAACTACTGTTACTGCTGTTTAATATTACTATTGTTGGAGCAGCATCTTCTCAACTCTGCTAGTGCTAGGCTTGTTCCTTATCACTTGAGAAAGAGACTCTAGAGTCACAACTAAAAACAAAAAAAATCAGTAGAGTCATGGCCATTGCTAACCCCTGTTATATCCAGACAAAGGATGGTGTAAACTAGTCCTCCCAGGTTTATCTGTCTTTAAAATACCCAAGCAAAATCTAGTCAGTGAACATGAGGCCGGAACTAAAGTGGAGCCTGATTCTTCGCTGTCCTTCTGGACTTTGTTTAGTCCCATGCAGCATGAACAGCAAAGTGAGTGTAACATGCTCCCTGGCTGGGACATTAACAGTTTGCAATATATAGCAAGATATTGCAAGATAGCAAGCAGTTTCCCCAAACATGGCTGGGAAAGAAGTTATCTGTTTCCAAGAAGCCAAGGAGAAACGTGCCTCTCCACCCCATCAGAAGCATTTTCAACTCCCAGAGTAAACCTTCTAGTTTGTTGAACTGGACTGGCAAGTAAAGTCAGAGGCGTACACACTCTGTGAGGTCTGGGTTCAGAGCGAGGCTGGCAGGCTTGGCTGGAGATCATCCAACACCTTCACTTGCACTTGAATACAGAGATTTTTCGTTGCTTCTAAAATTGAAAAAGAAGAACCTAGTAGTACCTACTAGACATATGTCAAACTCCAAATCAGTTTGTTTCCTGTGATGCCCAGGTTTCAGCGTTTGACAAACTGGAGTTTTATATCGGCAACGGGGCAATGTAAGAGATGCAGAAGAGAAGGTCTCAGGAAGAAGGTAAGAGACAACAGGGCTTCCTGCTGCTAGGGAAGGCCCCAGGGGCCAATGGAATCACAGAACTACTAGTGAGAAGTTTCTTTGCACTTTTAATTTCTCGGTTTCAGAAGTTAATACACCACAAAGGATGAACGTGTCCAGTTAACACATAACAGAGCTATATCCTCAAGAAGGCTGACTCAGCTGAGATTTTCTTTACAGCTATGAGGAGCAGAGACATTACAGTGGAAGCTGAGGCTCTGGCTGACATTTTGAGATGTTTATGGTGGATTCACCAAATTCCCCAGGCTGGGATTAGGCAAGACATAGCACTCATGTGTCACTAGGGTTGTGCCACCAGCATGACCAGTCCTTTGGCGTTTCAGCTATGACCAAGTGTCCTGCTGCCGACATGAATGACAGCACACCCCACAATACAGAAAGAGATTGAAACCCTACTGGTATATCAGGTTAAAAATGGATACTCCTTCCTCCTAGAGACTGCCAAGAAGCATAGTCAACTATAAGGGGTAGTAGCAGAGGTGGATAATCGGATGAAGCAACAGTACGTATCATGTAAAGCATATCCTAGCTAAAGTGGCATACCATAATTAGAATATCTTCTGGTAAATGAAATAAAGTCATGAAGACAAAGAAAGTTAAAGATGGGCTATTTACTGTGATATAGCTAACCATGAAGCACGATCTGCCCTTGGACAACCCAGAGCTAGATTTATACTGTGTCTTTTTTCATTACCACTTTTATTACCGTGCTGGCCATAGGGCTTTATGGAACTACACCCTTTCTGATCAAGTGATTCAGAGCCATGATCAAGATTTCAGATGTGAAAGGAATGCTGACGTTTCTCCATATATTGAAGTGCAATAGCAGCCCATGATGTTGGGCACCGTGGAGGTCAGAGTTCTTGGATGCAGGAGACTAATATGTTAAGAGCATATATTCTTATCTACTCACATTCCTACTTGTCCAACACTCCTCAGAAATATCACTTTTGGTAGAGGCATAACCTAGAAAAAGCACCATCTCATGATGAACAGCAGACTGCTGACGTTTAGATTCGTTCCAGTTCACAACCTCCTCTCACTCACAAATTGCTCCACAAAAGAAAACTCCTGAAAATTTCCTTTCAAAATCATACCAAAAGATGCAAAATAAACTATGAGTTCAAAGCCTTTGTTTTTATTCTGTTTGGAAAGCTTGAAAAGAGATGTCTGAATTCATTTTGCTGCTTCTGCCTTCCACCCACAAAATTAGGGGAATTGGCATGGAGAATTTTGATTCTGGTGGAGAGGCATACTCCAAAGAGAACTGACCCATCTATGTTTTCCATCCAGCTGTAATTTTATATATTGCAATGCTGAAGGTACTATTGTATTTCTAAATCTTTATGATCAGCGCCTGTCAATCAGAAGATGTATGGGGACACAGCGGACTATGTACTCGGTGCAATAGCTGATCCTAGGCAAGATGTGATACTATGAGGAGTGTCACAGCAAGTGCATCATGGAGCAGCCAGGACTGATCAAAAAAGGAAGCAATTTCCTCTTCCCCACTTCAGTATGGTTCCTATATAGCTCACATCCTGAGCTGCCTTAGTAGCGACACAAAGTCAGGTGTTTCAAAAATGCCTTGGGCCAGGCGGCACGTCTGTGACAAAGCCAGATCCCCCAAAGAGATCAGCTCTCATCAAAATAAAAGCTAGATTTTTGGTAACTCCTGCTTGGAAATGTGTGACCAAAGCTTTGGAAGGACTCAGCACCCCTTCTGAAGCTGAATGCTGGCTGGCCACCCATGCCAGTGTTACACAGCTGCCCCCAGAACTGGCACAAGTTCACATTTTGGGCTGTCACGGCCCACTTGTGCAGGCTCAGTGGGGTGGCCCTGCTCTCCCAGCCTGGCAGGGACCAGTGTGCTCCTGGGCCCACCTCTCATTGGTAAACACTTGAAACATCAAAGTAATGGCCTGAAGATCGGTATCTCAGCAGGAAGAGGCAGTGATATTTTCAATATTGAGCTATAAAGAGTGATTACCATTTCTTAACACAGGAAAAGTAAAACAAGCAAATAAACAAAAAGGAAACCTTGCTTTTTGGCCACCAGAAATGAAGCTGTCCCTCCCAACCCCTCCATTTGTGTGGCATGCCCCCAGGAGCAATGGAGAGGTCCCCCAGAGACTGGGGCAGCACATGTGGCAGGTTTGCTAGGACCTCAGCAGCTGCCTGGTGCCTGCCATGCATGGCAAGCCCAGGTTTAACCAGTCAGTGCCTCTGGCCCAGCAGCCTGAGCAAGAAGGACATTGCCTGAGTTAGAGCGCAGTGATTTCTGGGCCACTCAACTGCAAAGTTGCAGTGCTCTGCCAGATGTAAAACTCAGTATCCAACTGCAAATCGTTTCCTCCAGCTCTCAGATGCAGCTGCCTCTAGTCTGGAAGTGAGCACTCTTTCTAACAGCCCCAGTTTAACAGTCCTGCTGGTGGCAAAGTTGGACCACAAAATTTGACCCATGACTTTGAGTGACACAGGACAAAACGTTCATTCCTGGGGCAGGAAGGTGACAGCTATGTGCTACCAGTGGAAGGTTGTGACTGCCGGGGCTCAGCCTTTAGACAGGAACGCGACACGGTGTATCGCACTGACCCCAAAACCCAGCCATCCAGGCTGCCGGAGGCAGGACAGAACTTCCTCTGATGAAGCCAAGAGAGAAGAGATTTGTAGAGATGGATGAGTTTCAGCCAGGACACCAGGGCTAAACACTGTCCTCCTCTGGAGGTGCCCAGAAATGCTACTTTGACAAGGTCTCAGGGTTACCAAGTTCCAGTGCTGAGCAAATACTCCGTTATTTTCCCTGCACAGTGCCCCTGGCATACTGCCTGCCAGACACAGGGCACGGTGCTTGCATGTCACCCAAAGCCAGGCCCTGTCCCCCCAGAGTCTCCAAACCAGGGGAAATGCCAAAATCAGGTGCAGGGAGCAGATGGCAGTGGGAGCAAGGCTGAGCCTGGTCAGCGTGCCGCATACCGGGCCTGGGAGCACAAGCCAGCAGGGAACCTGGGTGAACACCAGCACCTACTCCCTCAGGCTGCAGATGCAGGACCTCTTGCCAGGGCTACCTCCAAATAAGATATCATTTCAGAGTGTTAGCCAGTGCTGCTTGAATGTGACATCATGAGAGAGAGACAAAGCAGAGAAACTCACCCCCAGGCTAATCAGCAAGGCTCTTATTTTATCTTCAAATGTTCCTGCATGCAGCCATTAAAACTGCCCAGCCAATATCCCAGAGACAATTCTCTTTGAACGGCCGCTTTGTCTGGTAACTTTATTTACACTTTTGATGCCAATGTTTATCCACTCTTTAAAAAGCTATTCGGAGCGTCTCCCAAATTAACTTCAGATGTGAGAGCAATGGGAACATTCCCTACRTCATATTTCATACACTTTTGTGTTATTTAATTCTTGGAAACTCTTTTTTTTAAATATAAAAATATTTTTTAAAAAATCTCCAAGGTTTTGGAGAGTATAACCTCTCCCTGTGTGGTCTGCAAAATCTGGCTGTAAAGCTCTTTCCTAGAGTTCACAAACTCCATTATAAATCGTCTCCTTATCTTGCTTATTAGGTTTCTGTTTTTACTGACATACATCCTGGATAAGAAAATACTCCAAATGGCCTCTACCACCAACAGGCCTGCACCACTGGCAAGAGGAGTTCTGTCTTGGGATGGCTGGCATGACTGCCCTGACGAGGGGATGAGATGGGATGAGGTGGGGTGGGATGGAATGGAATAGGATGAGATGAGATGGGAATAGGATGGGGTAGAGTGGGATGGGAGGAGATGGGATGGGAGCACTTGCTTTCCCCTTTTCTCTGCAAACTCTTCCTCAGATTTCAGCCCTTTTCCCCAAGACGCCTTAGGAAAAGGAAATTTAGACTTTCCACACAGGAAGAGAAAGCCCAGACCATCCTGGTGTTTGCAGCATTCACCAGAGTTCCACAGCTGAATACCTGGATGGCTGGGGCAGGCCCTCAGGTCTGCTCTGCATGGAGGTTGTTGCAGTGGCCCTGCAGATTCAAGACCCAGTCTCTTGCCTCTCCAGGAGGTGCCTGCACCATGGGCCACTTGGAGCCAGTTCGCAGGCCTGTGAAGGTTTCTGCACTTAGTCTTCCAGGGGACCAGCTGTGATGAGCTAGAGATGGAGATAGGTACCACCAAGACACTCACCTACAGCCTGGATTAGTCTTTCCTTTTTCCATCCTAGCCCTGATGATCTGATATGGATCAGGGCATAGAAAAGCAGGCTTTTCACCTCACCAGAACTCAGCTTCCTCCACTGTTGATTGAGGTCCAGGTTGACTGGTGGCCTCCAACCCTTGCAGTGGCTAAGCCACTTTGTAGTTTCCATCTCTCAGCAGGAATCAGGGATGTACAGACATTTCACAATCGCCATTTCAGAGGTAGCAAGGACCCAGGCTACAGCAGTGCTGGGAATGACTCAGGTTCCCAGTCAGATGGCATCACTACCTCTGTGCTGGGAATCTCCACCGTTTGGGTCTTGGGCTGTAGCTTTCCAGTTGCGAGACAGGTTAAAAGGCCTCTTTCAAGGTGGATTGATTTTCAGAAAGATATGGTAGACAGCTTGAGTCAGACTGCAAAACCATCTGACACAGCCCAAAATCCTGTGTTAAACTGCCTTAATGCTAATATGACATCACCAACCCATCTGTCCCCATGGCAGAGGGGCTTCCTTACCTCCCTCCAGTCCATACTGTCCGGAGAGGAGGAAAACAGTCAGCTTAAGGACTGCTTAACAGATCCGGAAACAGAGATTACTCCTGCTTCTGGGCCAAACCAGAGTGGTGTCCAACAAAAACCGTTCCACCTCCTGGGACACTGCAGCTGTGAACAAACCTCTGGACAGGACTAAGAAGGACCTGATGACAGCAAAGGGCTTGGATAGAGAAGAGGGAATCTGAGACTTTGTATTGTTTGGACTTATGAGCAAGCAAGACTTCCACGCAGTTAACACCTGCCCTGCTCCAGCACCGGGACCTAATGTGCCAGACAAATCCATTCCTGACCTAAAAAAGGGGCTGAGAAAACGGTGCTTGACCTTATCACCAGGATCTTCAGCAACTGCAGCAGGGGAACACCTTTCTGGCAGAGGGCTTCTCCATGGGTCTGCCAGAAAGGCAGTGAGGCTGTGCAGGGTGTGCCAGGCTGCAAGATGACATCCTCCCAACTACAGTCTCATGCCACTTGTCCCCAAGTACCTCACATCCACACACCCCAGACACCAGACACTGGGATTTGGGACAGAGAAGGCATTCACAGGGGGCTGCTGAGCTAAAGGTGAAGACATGGAGAGGAAGCATGGAGACTGCAGTGCTAATCCTGACACGACTGTGGCCTCTAGGTGCGACGGCATGGAGAGTTTATCACCTCTTAGTCACAGGGGAGCGGAGAGGGTGGTACTGTGTCCTCCTGGCAGGCTTAGATACATCCATTATTTATAGAGCACTTGGGGATGCTCAGAAGCAAGGCGCCACAAAAGCATGAAATGTCATTACAAAGGATATGATTTAAGGCTGGGAAGAGCTGGGAGGGGAGGGGGATCCAGTTTGCATGGAAGACTATACAAAATAAATCCTGTCCGAAAGGCTTCCCGCCTCCACAGCAGAAAGCAGAGCAGTATCAGCCGGCCTGTCTCTGCCGTGCTCTCCTTCTTCCTTTTAGAGGCATGGAGAGATTTTTTTTGCTCATCTTTGTTGCAAGACTTGCTGGTTCCCGCCAGCTGATCCACAGCCAAGGGGAATGTCAAGAGAGGGGGAAAATAAAAGCATCCAGCACTCGTCTGAGGTGGAACTCAACAGCCACATCTACCCTCATTTGGGTGATTTCCAGGCACAGAGGGCACCAGAGGGGTGCAGCGTGGGGGCAGCTCACCATACATGCCAGCTGATAGAGGCTGTAGAAAAGGAAAAGTTCATGAACCAGAACCCACCATCTCCAATTCACCATCACTCCATTCCTTCCTTCACCCAGACCACCTAGGCTTAGGCATCCCTTAGCAGAAGGATGGCTTTCTACATATGCACAGTTTGCTCTGCCTCCTCTTTCCACCATTTTCAACCCATATCTTTGCTCAGATAGCCACTCGCCTGACGTGCCATTGAACCAACTCTTCAGTCCTTGTCTCCGGTGACAATACCCAGATTTCTCTGCCTAGGACTGTCTGAGCTCTGCATGCCATTGGAAAACCGAAGACTTAACTGTATGCACATGTAAGCTGACATCTCTTCCACTGGGAGAAGTTGTTCCAGGGAAGCTCTAGAAATAGCATTGCATAAGCCCTCAGCTCTCACGGACATGCGGATGGGAACTGCATGCAGAAAGAACTGGCCAGGATCTGGTCATCAGAGAGCAACTTGCGAACCATAGGCCTTTCAGCAGCCGGAGGAAGTGAAGCAGTGTAAAGACCCAGGCTTATGACTCATTTCACTCCGTTCAAATGAGGGCTCTGGAAGACTTTGCTGGTGCAGTTTAAGACATTGCCACCTTTAGACACCTGCCCTGCCCTTCTGCTGGAGGTCAGGAGCCCACAACATGCCACAGACCCACGTTTCAGATATTTCACTTAAGCATCTTACCTTAAACTGCCAGTAAAGGTGAGGCTGAGCTCACATACCAGCCATCACCTTCCAACTGCTGACGAGCAGACACACATTTTGTTCTGTCAGCCCTGCTCTGAGGGGTAGCCCATGGAAGAGGGCAGTAGTCCTCTGACACTGCAGACAGTGACCTCTCAATCACAGCAGCAGCATGCTCAGGGCTGGCCTGCCTGTGCCCCAGGCCTTGCAGCTGGAGCAGGCTAAACATACCCTGCGCCTGGGGCTGAGCCCCACAAGGTTACCAGAACAGGAGCAAATTGAAACAGGTCTCTCCACCTGGAAAGAAAACTTTCCCCAAGACTTTTTTCCTTGTCTGGAAATGGGACAAAATGAAATCTGTGCCAGAAAGGTTTGCCAAAATTGTCACTTTTTATTTTAAGGGAAATTTCAAAATTAAAAAAAAACTCTTTTTTTTCAGCTTTCTCACTAATCCTTCCCTCCCCTCACACAAAGCAGGTAAGCATTTAAATGACATTTCCAAAGCAAAGGAAATCTCTTCTTCTTCCCTTTTCCTTCACATTTTCTAGGAAAAGGAAACCCATTGAAATTAATTACCCTGGAGCAAAGTCATTGGGAAACAGTTTGTTAAATGAGCAAACAACAGTTTGTTGTTCTTAAAGTTCAAATCGAAGTGGCTCTGCAGATCTGGTGTTCCTTGGCAAATTGCTTCCCTTCTCTTTGCTCTCCTGCATCTCCCTTAGCTGTGATCAGCCTCTTCACTTAAGCCACCAGCTTTCCATGACCAAGACACTTCTCACAGTGGATCCAAGCAACTTTTAGCATAGGACTCAGCATCCAGTCCACTTCAACTGGGACAGGTCAGGCTCCAAAGGGCCCAGCTGTTGCTGCAGCTTCTCGAACAGCAAGGGCTGCAGTGGGCAGTGTAGGTAAGAGAAAGACACAGGGGCAACAGGGGCTTGAAAGCCTCCAGCTTTATGTTTCAGGACACTGACAATAACTAAGAAAAATTAAGTAAATAGAAGTCTTGGTCCTGGGGAAGTCAGAGGAAGTTGTTTCAGACATGGATGGGGAGAGGGAGGTGGACTTTGAAGGAAAATGCAGGCTCAGTTCAGAGAGGAAAAACATCATTAAAACAGTGTCTTGAGCATTAGTGGGGGATAGACATTCCCATTGTGTAGCTATCTGATGCCACAGCCTGCAAAACCTCTCAGCCTGCCTGTGGTCCCCTTCTGCTTAATTCCCTCCCAGGCCCCAGAGTCATAGGGAGCTTCTTCCCAAGCAGAGTGCTTCCCTGAGAAGAGCTTGCCTGAGCTCAGGTAGCTCTGCATAACCCCTCTTTCTCCCTTTGCTAACACTCCATCATCTTTCCATCTAAATACATTATTCATGAGGATCTCATGGTGTTTCCCAGGCTAGAAGTGAGAGCTGACATATAATGGCATCCCACTCTTAGTGGGATTCCAGTATGAAAACGCTTATGCACTGGCAGATCCCAGCAACAGCTCCCACCCAGCCTGGGAAGCACAGGAGTATAAAACAAACCTGGAGAGCTTTGTCAGCATGAAGAATTCCCCCCAAAAAGGTGAAAATAGCTCCTTTTTCCCCCCAGTCCCATCTTCCCCCAGTAAACAGAACCCACACACACCTTATTTCAGACAGAAAAGACCTCATTGTAGAATATGAACAGTTTATTTTTCAAACTTGAGGTCATGGGTGTAAACTGGGCCTTGGATGTGTGAATTTTTTGAAATTAGGATTCTGCCTCCCCAGTGAAGTCCAGCTGGAAGAGGAAGTCTCTCACCTCTTTAGCCTTTCTTGAAAATCCCAGCCTATGCTACTCAGACCTGTTCATGGCTCCCTTGCTTTCTCCATATGCACCCAGCTCATCTGATGCTGACACCTTTGGGAATTCAATTTGCTGTAGCGAGAGACTGGGGATTCAATTTGCTGTACCTTCGATTTGTTGCAGTGGGAGGTAAAGCCCACTCCCTGGGAGAGCCATCCCAGAGGTCTGAATCATTTTCTTCCTCAACCAACTCTGAAGAAAGGCAGGGCAATACAGCTCCAAGCCTGGATACCTCCATTATTGGCCTTAAATCAAACAAGACAAATCTTGGCCTGTAGGCAGCTTTAACTATGAATTTGTGACTCAGGCTCCCTAACTAGAAAAATAAAGGCATATTCATGCAACATATAAATACAAAACAAAGATTGAGTTTAAACATTCAAGATCTACAGAGCAGCAAAACCAAGAGGCCCTGAAGTTTCCAAGTTCCTGTTGGCTTTGGAGAGAAGTCCATATCGCAGGAAGTTCAGGCTTCTCCAGATCTCTAGGGTCTGCAAAACTTGCTTTGAGACTCTCTGGAGAGCAGGTTTGCTCCCACGATTTCCGGTATTTCCTAGTACGGTAAGGTCTGAGAAATGCTGCAAGAACAGCCTTTTATAAAGTATTTTGGCACCTTTGCTTCCAACAGGGATCTAGAAAGTATAAAGGCTGCAAAACCTGAAAAAATAAGGCGGAGGGGAGGGAGTTAACCAAACGTTTTCAAACATTAGCAAGTTTGATTTGGGGGCAGTTCAAGTCTGAGGTGAAAGTTCGGGCAAGGTACTTATTCTCCATGAATCAGAGCATCCATCCTTATTTATTCTAACAATCACATGATGGAGCTGGAGAAAGCACAGGCTGAGGATCAAAAGGCAGCTGTTGAGAGGCAGGGATTCGTAATTAGAGACAGGCCTAGCCAGCAGCCTTCAGGCCCAGGATTGCACCTTCTCCCCATTCAGGGGAATTTGGAACTGAGCATTTAGTTTAATCTACTGCAAGAAATCAGAGTATGGATAGATGATGACAGTCTAGTTAGCACAGCCACAGAGATGACCTGGGTCTATCCTAGTGTACAGAAAGTAAGGTCGGAAACTCCAATTAGGAACGTCATCACTCCATATTCAGCAGTGAGAGGCAGGCACTGGAGAGAAGTCAGCCCACCTAAATTCTGCCCTCCTCTTTGGAATAGTCAGTCCCATTCCACAAGCTGCAGGCAGACCCAGGATGACCTGGTTTCAATTTAGCTATGTGCCCCTAGCTATGTGCCTCAAGCTGTAGAGAGAGAGCGTGCATCTACCTACCATTAAGCTGGATGTACTCATGGAGACGTGGTACTGCATGGCTTGTTTCTTTCAGTATCTCATAACTCTGCCTTGACTGCTTCTGACAGCCCTTCCGCACCCTCACTGCACACTTCCAACCCAAACCTGCTTGTCTGAAACTGCTGGAGGCATCTGAGTCTGAAGCCCATTGCTCTTAATTCATTGGAAACTGTGGCACCAGCGTAGAGTAAAGAATGGGAACTGGGTATTGTGAAAGTTTTCAGGGCTGGCACTGTTCCACCTCAGAGTGGGCACTGGGGAATTTTGAAATTCTCCAACAATGGAAAATTCCTTCCTCTCTCTCAAAAAAAAAGTTAATTTGGGGTAAACTGAAGCATTTTTGCTCTACTTCCGACTTTCCTTGCTTGTGACTTTTCCATTTTGCATTAGACAATATAATGCAATAGCAAATTAAAACTAAGTGTCATTTTTCCCAAACCTGGACCGGAATTTTCCTGTCCTGAATCTCTTGGATCAAGATGATTTGACATTGCCAGAAAGCAATGGAAAATAGGTCCCAAACTGAAACCTGGTCAGTGCAACTTCCCAGATCATTTTGGTTTCAACTGAACTGTCCCATTCAACTCATTCTATCAGCATTTCTCTGACAAGCTGCTCTTAAAATGTTTTATTTCTGCTGAAATACCACATTAGCATCAAATATTTCTCTATTTAGCCAGTCTCCATATTCTGATCTCCTCTAGATCCCTCTATTGTTATATTTGATGTGTTATGGTTTGTGCTTACAGGGTTTTGAGAAACAGGCTTACATACTTATAAAAGAGAAGCTTGACAGAGCTTAGAGCCTATTTAAAGAAAGCAAAAGAGAATTGTCAACTCTATTTTGTAGCGAACCAAGTCAAGGAAGAAAATTGCTCAAGATCAGTGTGGCTGCCTCATCATTGCCATTGAATCCATCTCCAGAGGAAACTTGGTTGGAAATCTCTAGAAACAACACTGGACGGTTTCTTGTGTCCTGAATGGAAATTATAGGCAAGCCTAGCAAAGGGCCTTCCCCAAAATATCTGGGAGCCCAGTACTGAGAAAACAGTAGACCCAAGCCCCAGCTGCGCCCAGTTCAACCTTTTCTTAGGATCTCTAAGGAGAGCCCAGGCCAAACCGAAGCCATGTTTTCCTGCCAGGGCCCAAAAACACCTCAACTTGAGCACAGTATGAATGGGGTGGACGCATTAGCAGCCCTAAAAAGACTTGCAGACTGGGAAAAGCCTTCTCATCCTGCTTCCTCAGGACGCCTGCTCAGAGACATTAACGAGATCACTCCTACTCCCTTTCTGGACAGTAGCACCCATTTTTTCAGAACACTTTTAATAGGGAAGGAAACAACATTCACAATCCAAATTACAAAAACAAAGCCCTAACGAAGGCCATAAAATATAGTAATTAACAGAGTAAATAGGCTGAACACACATTAGGTTGCGCATATTAGGTAATGACAAGTAGTTCACAATAACCACTTCTGAATGGACTTCACCCAATATGCATTTAATTTGGATTTAATAAAGCAACAGCATGTTCTTAAAGGCCAATTAGAAACATATTCACTGAGGTTTAGAAGCCATGTAATAGATGCCTGTAGGAACCAGATACGTGCTGATTACATAGCTATTAATCCTCAATAAAGGGTCTAATAATCATTTTGTGCTTCAGGAGCAGGCAGCTGCTTTATTAAATCTTAATGAAATGCATACTTGGGAGCTTTCCTTCAAAGCCAGCCTGCGTTATGAAGATGGGCTTAGAAGTGGCAGTCTGCTGAGAGAAAAGACCCCCTCCTCATCACCACCTCTACCACCACTGAGACGTGTTTAAGGCAGATGCTGCACATGCTGCTGCCCCTGGAACAGCAAGATCAGCACACCAGGAAGGCACCAGTTAAATCCTGCTCCAGTGGGTGTGAAAGATTCCTAGGGAACACCCTGACACAAACAAATGAATTTCACCCTGTGCTGAACACTTGTTCATGCAGGTCATCTAACCAGCACAGCTCACACAAGTGTGCTCAGGGTAGGAGGGGAGCCATGTCTTTGCTGCGCAGGGAAGCCAAGCCCTGGGCTCAGCAGAACATGTGCCACATGCTGAGAGGACCCCGGCACCAGGCCCACATGGTCAGAAAGTCACACATTCAAGAGATCCCATGCAATTCCACAAGCCTCAGGAACAGCACAGCCACTTTTCTATGAATCCATCTTGTGGCTGGATTCACTGGTTTCCAAACTGGAGCAGGGCTGAAGAGATCCCCCTCCCACTGAAACTTTCAGGTCACCCCTAAAACGAGCTGGTCTGACTCAGGCTCTCAGTCAGTCATGCAATGGCATGTTGTCATGTAACTGATAGGATGCAGTGTCTTTGAGCTCTTGAATGCCATGTCAGAGTTGGTCTAAAATAGGTCAAGCCATTAAAAAGTCCCTGAGGATACACCCAGACAGCACAGGCCCACGCCTTCCTGACTTAACTCCCTAGGAAAAGCAGAAAAATGGCAAGATGGGCTTAAAATTGTGAAACCGCAAGAATTTATAATAAAGACTGACCTGTTTCTTCACCTTCTAGTTTCTGAGACCTTTGAGTCATGTTTTGGAGGTTTCCATGGTGGCTGGAAACTTTCCTTTCCCTCTGAAGGCTGGGGCTCTAAGAAAGGCAGTCGATGTTTTGTGAGAGTAGTCGTAGATGCAGACATACTTCAGCACTACAGTGTCCTGAAGATAAAGACATGCTCAGTCCTCACTGCAAAACAGGCGGAAGTGGAGATTCTCCATGACAAAAAGAACCAGTTTTCATGTAACAGTTCCTGCTCCTTCCTCCTCCTCCATCACAGAGACAGAGGATGAAGCGGGAGCAGCCTGGGAGGGACAAAGGTATGGTGGGCCAAGGTGAGGTCCAAGAAAAGGGGCACACACCTGAACCAGAGCCAGTGCAAAGGAGAAGGGAACATGGGCTGAAACTGCACAGCAGCGCTCAGGGACTGGTCCAAGGCCCCACAGCCAAAAGCAGCAACATCAGGTAACACTAGGCTCTGCACTGTGCTACAAACTGGTTCATACTGGTGCCAGAAGGTGCAGGTTGCTGCAGTGCCCTGCCTTGGGCCAAACCTAGCTGCTACTTAACAGTCACCATTAACCCCTGCTGAATTTCAGTGGTATAGTGACTGGCAGCCTTCATGCCTGGACACATGATACTGTGGGTAACCATCATCCGCTTGCCTTGGCTGCACCCCACTGGAAGCTCAGGTGGCTCTGCCTTGGGAGTTTGGTGCCTGATGCTGGCCTTCACAGGGGGAGTAGCTAAAAAACAGAATGGACCATCAAGAACAGTGGTAGGAACAACTGGCACAAACAGCCATCTGGGCAAGAGGCAGATTAAGAGTAGTGTAGGTGAGCGATTGAGGGGCTGGGCCCATACCTCTAGCACTGAACTTTGATGATTTTCTGCACTCCTGCTCCTTTGGCAGCAGAAACAGGTGAAGCAGGAAAAACATCCTTGATTACTCATTTGCCATCCCAAATATTTTGTTCTTTTGAAAAATCTCTGTAGCGTTAGACTCTATTAGCCCAATTAAGTGGAGTGCAGCTCATTGGCTGAGCACCTCTCCTCTACGAGGCTGTCTGCCAGCAGGCTCCCACATCAGACGGGAAGCAGGAGGCCTGGCTTCGCCCACCAGCAAAGTGCCTCTCAAAGTCTTCCCTCCCAGCTGGGATATCTGCTGCTCCAAGGAGCAAGCTGCCCTCCCTCCATCCTCATTACCAGAGCCTGGTGAGGCTTCTGGAGCCAGGGAAACACCTGTGAGAAGCATCCGCTCACCTTGCTGCAGGGTTGTTGTACAGAGGAGGAGGGTGCAGAACCTCCAAGCTCCACAGTTCTACCTCTGCAGGTCTGTGATGGGTTTTCCCAGGGCTGCCTTCACCTGCCTTCACTTTTGGCCCATGCCAAAGGCAGAGTGTGGCCCAGGGCTTTCCCTCACCACATGAAGACCCTCCATCCCAACTTGCCATCCAACACCATCCACTCAAGGGACTTGCGCCTCGCTTCACCCTGACCCCACACTTTACCAGTGTGCACCTGTCCTGACCCTGCATGGACATCACTTGCAATGGCCACCTGCCACTTGGGCAGACGCCTCATGAGGACCAAACTTAGTCCAAACACCTTTCATTTTATCATCTGGGTCATGCACAAACACCTAGAAGGGTGTCAAAACCCCCGATATCTATGGTCCCCAAACTGGGGAAACCATTCCCTCCCAGGATGGGCCCAAGGCCACACCAGCAACATTAACCCGAGGTGCCCAGGCACTTTATTTGTATGGCATCAGCTGTAATCATGAACAGCACATCTCCAGCCTGTTCGCCACTGCCGTTTAGCTGCCATCTTGCAGGGAGCCTGCCTGAGGCCGACCAGCCTTCAGCACAGCCATGCTTGACATACAGCATTTCTTTCGTCCTGCCCTGCAGCCTAGGTGAAAGAAGAGCTGAAGGACACGCAGTTTCTCCCATCAGAACTGTCAGAAAGAGGAGCTGCAATCTGCTGCTGTAAGCAGGGTGCCGAGGGGGTCAGGGGAGGAGGAGCATGGGGCCAGCCGCGAGGCCAGAGTGACTGCAGGGAGGGTGGCCAGGGAGAGGCAGCTCAGAGCTGGAGAGCAGCTGGTTCACATTAGGTGCTGTCAGGCCCTGCTTCTCCACAGATGGACAAAATCGCAACATCTCTAGTGTTATTAATTAATGTGTTTTCACAGAAAATGGAAACTTCTTTCCAACCTCAGGGACAAGTTAATCTGCGGCACAAATTGGCCCTAATAACAATCCTGAGCGGGGGTAGGAGTCTGCGGAGACAGACAGTCCACAGAGAAATTAAAGGGACAAGACATTTCATTTTATTGTTTCTCTCTGCTAAGAAAAGCCAGACCTGGCCAAGGTACAGACTACACACTCCCCAAACGTTTGTCTCTCTGCTTTCTGTCAAGGAGAACCAGACTGACATCTTCTTGCCTTCTCAGGGGCAGAAAGGCACAGTTTGTAGCACCTGATTAGATCCCATGCGTGAAGATGAAGGGCCCTGCTGGAACTGGGCCCGGAGAGGGCTGGGAGTTCTTTGCAACAAAACCCACACAGGGTTTCCCTGGGGTGGGTGAGGAACAAACCCTTCCTCAGAAAGCCCCAGACACTAAGAGAAGCACCTTGTCATTAGATCAGAGCTGGATGTTGGCAGGACCATTTGCTGGTGCCAGAGCAATGTGCTGAGCAGATGTTGCTTTGCTGGCCTGGCTGCACAAGGAGAACTGCTGTCCTCGCTGGCAGGGTGACAGGACCACTCTGACATGAGCCAGGGCTGCTGCGTCTCCACACGGCTCAGCTGGCCCCAGCACAGAGGGGTTGTCTGTCTGCTCGAATTAGGGCTTTACACACCACAGCCATGCTAGGGAGACCTTGCCACACTGCAAGGCTGAGGAGGCTCAAATGATGCTCAGATGCTGCTGAGGGCTTTGTGCCCTGGGTCTCATGCCAGCACCCCCTGCTGCAGGCCATGCTGGCATTGCTCAGTGCTGTCTTCTCCTCCCCAGCCTGTCTCTTCACCAATGATATACTGACTTAACTGGAGATAGCCACTTTTGGATATCTTCTCTGTGGGCAGGAGAAATGGGCCAGAGAACAATACTCAATATGATAGTCACAGACTCAAGTTACACCAATTAGGTGACTTCAGCAGGTCTCCTTTCATTCCCATGGGAGAGCCCCATTGTCTAAATGCAAGTGGTCAGCTTTCCTCTACTGCTCTGCTGACAAGCACAGGCTCAAAGCAGAAGGTAGAGGGTTACCCACCACAGGCACTGCCTCTCCCCACATTTGGGCACCAAATAGGGGTTGCACTCTTCTTGTTCAGCCAAGCCTGAATTTGCCCATAGCACTGGTGGTCAGCATTTTCTGGTGGAAAACACCAAAGGCCAAGCCTCAGGCTTGTTGAACCAAGTCAGAAGAGTTTGAGGTCACTTTGTCATTAAATCTCCCATGACACATCTCAGCATCACAGATCACTGTCATATATCACATGAGTCCCTCCATGAGAGCCCAGGGCCTCATGGGGGATACAGCCCCTAATGAAGCTCAGTCCAGGAAGAAGAATAAGGGCTGAGACACCCCACCAGGTCCAGAGGGCACAGGCTGGACTGTGGAATCTGAAAATGAAGTTTGCTGAATTGAGTGGTTTTGTCCTTTTTTGTTACCACATACCACAAAAGATTTTAACAAGTTGCTTTTTCCACCCCATTGGGGACGAAAACAAATTCTGAAATATCAAAACATCCAGAAGAGTAAAACTCCCTATTTACAGACGTTGTCTCCCAACAGCTTGTCCAAGCAGTGCCTGCCAAAAGGCCCCCAGCCACCCAGGACAGCTGGCAGAGGAAGGCAGAACCTTCTCAGTGGGCTTCACTTTGCAGTGTCTTGAGTGCCAGCTGTTGCCCTTCTGCCTCTGAGTTCAACTCACAGCTTTCAGACTGGAAGACTACATGAACAGCATGGCCTCATCCCAGCACTCTGGCCCATGAGTCCTTCAGGGCATTCAAAATTACATAATGCACCAAAGATTTCCACTAGACACTGGCCTGACTCAAAAGCTTCAATCTCAAATGCTCTCACTCTGACCTTCTTGGTGGGCTGGCTCCAGATTTTGCAGCTATTGTCTGGAGGGAACTAACCCAACCTGGTTGCAAACGCCACCAAGCTCCTGGATATTCAAGAAGGTGGTGTCAGCACTGCAAATTTACACTGCCTCCGGTTCACAGAAGCTGAATCAAACCCAACACTGCCAGACACTGGAAGAATACTTCCCATAAGAAGCTTTATGCCATCTCATGCCAAGTAAGGCAGGGAAAGAGGGCCATCAGGAATGACATGGTTAGCAAGGTCAGATGAGAACAACAACCAAACAAGTCCAGGATATCTTAAAGTTCATTGAAGATCTAGCTTTGCCTCAAAAAGAATATGAAGAAAAATGGGCTATATTTAATGATGATTCTCAGGGGGAAGGATATATTCTCATGCTGAAGAGCCACCAAAAGAGCTACCTGGAAGTCAAGCCTGAGTTTCTGCCCCAGCAGAGGGCATCAGACAGCTGTCTTCAGGAAGATGCTCTTGTATGCATATCTGCATTACCCACTTTCCCTACCTTTGTCCCATGGAGTTACTGTCCAGACATGGAGCTACTGGAGTGAGTCCAGCAAAGGGCTACTAAGATGATCAGGGGACTGGAGCATCTCTCATATGAGGAAAGGCTGAGAGAGCTGGGCCCGTTTAGCCTGGAGAAGAGAAGACTGAGAGGGGATCTTATCAATGTGTATAAGTATCTGAAGGGAGGGTGTCAAGAGGATGGGGCCAGACTCTTTTCAGTGGTGCCCAATGACAGGACATGAGGCAACAGGCACAAAGTGAAACACAGGCAGTTCCATCTGAACATGAGGAAAAACTTCTTTACTGTGAAGGTGACTGAGCACTGGAACAGGTTGCCCAGAGAGGTGGTGGAGTTTCCTTCCTTGGAGCTATTCAAAAGCTGTCTGGACACAATCCTGGGCAACATGTTGTAGGTGACCCTGCCTGAGCAGGGGGGTTGGACTAGATGATCTCCAGAGGTCCCTACCAACCTCAGCTATTCTGTGATCCTCTAGTCAATTGGGCCTTATGTTCAAGARGAAGGGTGACAAGAAAAGGCAAGCAAGAGGAATTGTCCAGGGAGCTCACAGGGAGATATTTAGAGGTGCCAAACAGGTTTGCATCTTGTCAGGGGCTATGTGTGCAGCATTAACTGACAGTGGATGTTTAAGAAAAAAATAAATGAACTCAAGAGAGACCCTTCCCATTAGTAGTCAGCTGCCTAGGACTTCATGAACCAAAAGTTCCTCCACATCATTAAGTTAAACAGCCACCAATATACCTATCTACCAAAAATCTCTCTGATACCTTTTTTAATCAAATATGGTCAACTGGTGGTGTAAAACAAGCCTTTTTTTTGGGGGGAGGGGGGTGCCTAGGTGCAGACAAAGACAGCAGCTAAGGTGTAGCAGAACATGACAGATCAGTCCCTGAACCTTAAGAACTGGCATCAGGGACAGGAAGAGTTTGTCACATAACAGTTAGATGCAAGGAATCCCAAGACCCTCTTAAAACTCCTCTGCCTCTGGCCCTTGCAATAAACCAACTTCTGGTCTCCATTTCAGATGGCCAGCTGTTTCTTATTCCTAGACCCTGTTTCCCTTCTACTAATTAATCAGCTCCAAATGTCTCTCCACTCAGCCTGCCTGAACCTGAGGCCTGAAATATGATGTCAGCAGCAGACACATTCACCCAGACTCTTCATTCTGCAGGTGAAGAGCCAGGAAGTGCAAACAACAAGACAACCATGATCACATGTAGTCACACCCTTGGCTACCACTCTGCTCCATATAGCCAAACTTTGCATTGCTCCGGGTCCCAGCACGAGGCAGACAGCACTATCTCTTTGTCAGGGCACAGCAGATGGAGTACATTTGACATCACTGTTCACTCATGTTGTCCCAATTCCTGACTCTAGCCCCCATGCGGAAGGAGGCAAGCACTGGCCCCATCATGGTATGCGACTGTAACTCACCTCTGAACAGAGCTGGAGCTAAGTCTCAAGGCAAATAGGATTCACAGGATGAAAGAAAAATAAAGAACAGATGAAGCTCTCTGCAGATTGGGGCACACAGGTCAGCTTTGCTTACCCACAGTTGACACATCCTGAGCAGAGCTGCCTGAGCATGAAGTTCATGGGGAAACATGAACCAGCCCTTGCATCCAGGGCACCAGAGCCAGCAGCCCTCCCAGCCCCAACCAGAGGACCTGGGACCAGAGGCATTGTCGACACACCCAGGCTGTGCATGGCTTCAGCTTTAGTGTTCAGCCTCCCTTTCCCCTGGCAAGCCTGGAAGGAACCAAATTTTTCTTTTATTATCTTGGATCCAATCTTCACAGAGAAGGTGCTGCAGGGTCACCCATGCCAGGACATTCACAAAGTTTCCCAGCAGAAGAATGAAGCAAAACAAGGGTAAGCTCTTTGATCTTTATGTGCCTGATGCTATGAGCCAAGGAAGCATTGAGCATGAAGTTGCACTTCCCTTCCAGGTTTGTGATCATTCCTTCTGGCAATGGCTTTTCTCTCTTCTCAGACAGCAGCAAAGAACTTCTTCATCCTGCTAAAGCTCCATTTTAACAGGGCTGACCACAGAGAGGTGCTGGGGACCAGAGCTCTGATCCTGATTCTGCTGGTCGTCTTGGGCAAGGAGACATGTCTCAGTGCCTTGTTTTCGCATATATAGAACAGAAGAGATGTCTCTGGCTAAGCCTCTTCTGGATATATGGGTGAAAAGCACTATTTGTCAGATTGCCCTATGTATATAGGGCTGCTATTACAGAGAGCATAGCATACTTCACCAACATAAAAGCTCTGAGGATGGAGGACACCAGCTCAGCAAAAGTTTTCTTGCTGATTAGCCCCTTCTGAACAAGAAGAATTACCTGGTAAATTCAAATTGAATTCTGAGTTTGAAAATTTCACAGTACTGAGGAGGATTTTGATGTTGGGCTTGTCCATCCCTGCTTCAAAACCTCATTTCTTCCAATGAAATCTCTGTAAAGGCCAATCTCTGTAAAGGAAAAGGTTTCAATAATGAGCCCAACCACCTGTTCAAGAGGTGGCGAGTGTCCTCAGTACAGAACTATGAAATATAATGTGCTTTGGGCTTCTGCAAGTGAAAGGCCCATGGAAAGGCAGGACTGTCACCACTGCAGGAGTTCAGGCCCTTCTTCAAACTCTCAGATCTCCTGTTGCAGCTTTCTCAAGCCTGGTAATTGGGTGATGAACAGACCTGAGTGATATTTCCAGCACATCCTGCTTCCAGGCAGGCTTGGAATATGGGAAGAGTCTTCCTCTTCCAGAGGATTCCAGGAATCTGGAATAACAGAAGCAATAGCAAGCCAGGGCCAAAGTAAGATCCTGAGCAACAGAGGCAGGCCTGAGTTGCTTGGTTTGGCCAAGTCGTGGCAGTTGGGTCTTGGTTTTGTTAGGACAGTGGTGAAGCCACTTGGTTGCAGTCCCTTGAGGAAAATGTACCTATTTATTCGGCTCCCAGGGGTTAAGGGATGCAAATATAGTTTTCCTTGCACTGATGAAGGAAGAAGAAGCATATAGAGTATTCATTATTAGTGTGCCATGCCAGCTGCATTGCTCAACAGGATACTCGCTCCTTGGGCCGCACACACCCAGAACACAAATCTCCTCCGAAGGATTTACACTCCACAGTCTCAGAGCTAAAAGCACATAGCGAGCAGGAGAGTCCCACTCCAGTCCAGGCTGCACAAACACTCCATTCGCCTCTCCATGCCTCTGTAAAGTGTGAAAAGTCCTTTTCCTCCCCAGGACATGAAAGGATTGATTCAGAGATTGATTCAGAGTTGTACCTGAAGTATTCTGACATTGCTACTCCTCTGTGTCCTGGGGAAAGGATCAAAATGTGTGTGAAGCTGAGGCCCTTGGACTTGTTGCACTAGTAAAAGTTGCAGAAACAGCCTGAGGGTTGGAAGCACAGGGAAGGTATAAGCAGAGGCTGGCAGTGAAGCTCCTAGCATCTTTCCCCTTCCTGCGGTCCTCACTATACACACAGTTCAAGCGGATTTGGGAGCATGCCTGCTCTGAGGCAAATGGTGCCTGATGAATGAGGTGATAACGCTTCGGCAGATGGCTCCAAAGGCAGCAATGCACTTGGGGGGTGTAGACAAAACACAGAGGTGAAGTCCAGATGTTTAACTTCAGCATCTGGATGTGATTGCTAAACAGAGACACTCACATCTGACCATTCTGCCTGGAAATAAATGGTTTGTTTGACCTTCCCCATATCCCACCTTGAATTTTTCTGGGTCTCTCCTAAACATATGGCAGCTGCTCCCTCTTTGCTGGGACCAGCTGCACATTAGACAAGAGCCATGTGCTCTGCTGGGCATTGCCGTGGGCACTGCAGGCAACTTCACAGCAGCAGAGGGGCCAGGAGAGACAGACACCTCAACTCCAGAGCACCCTAATATTGCTACTTCTCTCCAAACCAGAGGTGCAAATGCCCCAGCTCACTCCCAGGCCACATTGTCTCTGTTACAAGCCTCTCTCCTTCCAGAAACGAGCAGGGAGTTATTTGGCCGCAACCTCAGTTTTCAGCCAAGACAAGTTCCAAGGAGAGGAGCAGGGGTGACAGCCTGGGACACTGCATGTGGACTGTGCTGTCCTATATGTGGTCCCAGAGGACTCCCCAGGACAGGGGTGCAGCTTGGTGCAATGCACTTGTAAGCTCCTCAAGCAGAGGAGGAAAGCTCACCTGGAAGGTAGTCCAGAAGGAATCATGCACAATCAGGAGACATGGGCAGCATCTCTCTGCATTGCACCCATCCTGTAGCTATAATTTTAGGCACCCACACAGCATTGTTTCAAGCAGCCAAAGGGCATCAGTCCTGTATGCCCACCCTGCCCAAGAGCCTGGTGCACTGCCTCGACCTGCTAGGTATCTGTTCATACCACAGAAGTCTGTGGATAGGGAGAGGGTTTGGATTTTAACTGAGTAAACCCACATTCAGCCCATGCAAAACTCATCTCCAAGTAATAATCCCACCCCAGAGCGGCCCTGATGCAATGGCCCAAACTCCCCTCTTCAGCTCACCTACAGACACTAAAAGACCCAGATTTCTCCTCACTAGCACAGGTCAGGCCCAGTTTCACCACAGCTTCATTCTGTTGCCAGCAGGACAGACTGACAGCAGGTGAAACATGAGTGGGTTTATAAGCCAAGAAGGAACAAATCTGCTTGACATCTTGGGAGCACTAGAAGACCCTTGCTCAGAGAAATTGCTTCCCAGCATCTGTTTAAGCTAGAAAGTCTCTTTCAGGATATCTAATCTTGGATCAGAGACACCAAGCGCTGAAGAATCAACCACACTTCTAATAAGTGGAAATTGTAGGCGTTGGGTGGTGTTGAAGCTGACAATGAAGATAGTTATTAGTGATGACGGGCAGTACCAATTAGGGCTAATCTGCCTAATGGCCAAGTCTGAGGGTAATGTGTGTGACTGATGGTGACATGCGATGGCAGCTGGAAGAGGCCACAATGACCACAGAGATGTAAGACAATGCTGGTGGCACACTGAACAAACAAGTGGTGACACAGAAATCTGTTACTTGGATTATTTGTAATACCACAGACACATCTGGCACTCTAAACACATTTCAGTTCTTAACTTCTTCTGAAGGATCAAAAAGAGGCAGTACTAGAGGCAGTGAATACAAGCTGATGGAGACATCTCTGGTGAGTTCTCACTGGCAGCGCTGGACAGAAAGGAGAGATGGCTTTGTTTGGTGTGCCAAATCCTCAGAGGCAGGACAAAGGCCACTAGCTCTGTCTGCTCCAGCATGGCTCCACCAGCACCCCTCCAACTCTGCAAGAGGAAGGGAGAGATCAGAAAATGCCTTGCAAGAGAATCAGTGAGCAGAGCGGTGGCAGAACCAATGGCATGGGCCATTTCCATCCTGGGAAGCCATCAGCCACCAGCCCCAGCACGCAAGTCTGCTTTCACCTTCCAGCCAAATGGCCAGAGCCTTCAAGGGACTTCTCGGCCTCATCACTAAGGGAGCCAAGTCATGGGTCCGGCATCAACTGAGGGAAGGTGCCTAAATGTCCCAGCTTGGCAAGCTGAGGACACCATGCTGAGCTCCCCCAGCTGCCAGCTTGCCTGGCACTGGCCACTCACCCTGGCTCAGTCACTGCATCAGTCGTTCACTTATATAAGATCATGGCTCCATGCCAGCGGCACGCCAGCCCCACGAGCTGCCTGCCGAGGCTGCTGTCCAAGAGCAACAAGCCAGGGCAGCCAGGACTCTAAGGCTGGCAGGCCCACAGGGCCAGCTTCAGAGCCATATGTGAAATGTGTCACCCAGTTCCTGCCACAAGCTTTGCTCTGCAGCCTTTGATAACCCAGCCCAGCCCTGTGGCAGGCTGCTGGAGGTCCCCTGCTGTACATCCATGTCTGTCTTTGAGCTTCAAACGGTGCAGAGGATGGGATAGGGATTCACTAGGCAGCAGAAACGTGGGCTTGTCCTAACACCTGGGAGGGCAGTTTGTAAAAGCCAAGCTGGATACTAGAAATAGGGGCGATACTTCACATGGGTGAAAATAAAGGGCAACAACATGTCAGCTTGCTGTGATAAGAACAGTCACACAAAGCAGGCACCATTCTCAGAGCAATATGTTAACTGTCATCCAGAGCCTGGGAAGTGTGACAAGTGCCAGCATCTCATGCCCATCAGATTTATTCTCTGCTTGAGGTTAAAGCAAGGCTATATGAGCAAACTGCCAAGGCCTGTGTGTGCACAGGGGCAAATGAAGCTGATTTAGATCAGCTGAAATCTGCCTGAGTGTGACCACAGAGTTACTAGTGCTAGTAGGGTATAATCAGGCTTTGGGGTTGCTGATGAAGACTGAAGTCCTGTAACCCAGGAACTTCTCTCCAAGCCTTCTAGCTGGGGTTAAAAGGGTTGGGTTTGTACATGATGCCAACAGGCCACCTCTGTGCTGATGTCTGCTGCTGAGAAGAGATGCTGTGGATGGATCCAGACCCAAACCCACCACTGCACATAGGCTGCACTGCCAAGTGTCCCAGGTAGGCTGCAAATGCAGTTTGGCTGTTCACATGACTCCCTGCAGGTCCTGAAAGCCAGTTGCTTCTCATGTGCCACCCAGCAGAGCAACCAAGAGAGCAGGCCTGCTGAAGGCTGTATGGATTAGAGCACTTGTAAGGGAGCTTCATCCCAGATTAGCTACCTTGCAGGCACAGCCAATCCAGGGCACTGAGCTGCTGTACATGCTGAGCTGGGGCATTCTGGGATCTCAGTCCGGGACTCTCCCAGAACTGGGGCCAGAATCCAGTTTCCCCATAAGAGAAGCTGGTAAGAGGCATGTGTCTGAGTCCCTGAATCCAAACGGGACTCTGCTACACTCGAACAAAGTCTACAGCAGAGCTATACTGCCCCCAAAAGCCCTCATGTAGAGACCACAGGTTCCTCCTGGCCTGTAGTTTGGGTAATCACTCTACACCTTGGTGAAAAATGACCAAGTTTTGCTGCCCATCAGGACACCTTGCTTCTGCTGGAGTAACCAGAACAGAAAGCCAGAGCCTTTTGTCTGGGCTGGTGTTGAGTAACAGACCTCCAGACCTTGCAGGGACACTTGCACATTGGGCCCTCTCCTCTGTTCAGGGCTCCTTCCAGCTCCTTGCCCAGCGGCCCAAGACAGGCCCCCCTCCAGCTCTTAGCCAAGGGAGCAGGATGGGAGCTTTGCTCATTTCAAGTCACTGCTTTCTAGCACTCAGCACCTTTACTCAGAAGGGCCTTCTCAGACAAGATGGTTAACAAGCATTGCCCAAATTCCTCTCTAATAGGGCTGCACTGGATGCACTGCAGCCAACTGGAGTGTGGGTGCATCCACCAGAGTCTATTGTCTTCTCCAAGATTAACTGAGGGACTTGGCTGAAGGAGTTGGGAATACCCTGATGCTCTGATCAGGATGTGGCTACAACCTAGGTCATAAGAGCTCGCATGCAGTGTGTGCTGGCAGATGCTGCTGGGGATTTGGAAAGGAAAATCCTTTCCCCTTGCAGAGACTCTGTAGCTGTGATCAGCACTGCAGGAATCATTTAGTGGGGTGGTCATCTTGATGGTTTGTGTCTGAGCTCCGCACCTGGAAGTGGATTCACAGCATCAGGGAGCTTGTAAATCCCAGAGCAAAACTTAAGCTTGTTCTCTAACTACCAGAACCCTGGTGGGAGCCAGGACTTTGCTAGTCAGATGGTCACTGCCTGCCTCCAGCCCAGGACCAGGACCACTGGCAGGCTGAGATCTGCCTGTCCCCCTTCTCCTTCACCCCATACATCACTGTCTCCAAAAAGGTATGGTGCCTCTTCCTCTACAGCTGAGGGAGCAGTTAATTGTGCAGTGCTTGTTAATTAATCTGCATCCAGTTTGGCTCCTAATGTTTCAGTGAGCGCTTGCTCTGTATCCATGTAATAAAGTCAGCCCATCACCCATCCCACAACACAGCGGAGGGTAGCACTGGCCATCTCCCTGCTTAGGATATGCTGAAAGTGAGCATCGGACTGGGCCAGCAGCCATTCAAGGATGGTGACAGTGGTACAAGTCTGGAGTCAACCTCACAGCCTGCTGGGAAGACAGGCGGCATGGGTTAGAGTCCTCAGTGCTCTGTGGAAAAGCTGCTACACCCATCTCAGGTCATCTGGCCCAACCATGATCAGGCCAGGGGAAAGCTCTGTGCCACTAATTTTCCTCACTGGAGCAGTCCCCATAGTGGGCACCTTCTGTTGAAACCTCTACAATACATTAGCAGTCCCAAGCAGCCCCCAGAGCCATTTCTACTGCCAGGAATGAAAGTACATGCTGAAGCAGCAGCTCCCCGCTGTTTTCCGACAAATGTTTTCTCACAGAGAGAAAGATGTCCCAATGCAGTGACTGCTCCTCCAGGGTGGTGCAACGGGCATGGTGGGATACTCTCTGCTTTCAGCCCCCCATGCACACTGATCTTATCACCAGCCTCAAGACTCCATCACATTTTTGTCTTGGTTTTTAATTTGATCTGGTTTTAATTTTCAGGGATTAGGCTGTATCTAGCTCCACAGCCCTTGATTAGCACACGCGCACACATACAAACATGCACGCACGTGCACAATTGCCAGATTCAATCACATGTGTTTGTTCAAGACCTTTTGGAAATCTTTGGATTTGGACCAACTTTTTTTTTCTTACATGCGTTTGTTGTAGTCCGATATTTATAGTTTACTTAAAATAAATGGCTCCTTATGTTTCCTGCTTCCTGTTCCTGAGGGGAGGGACTCATGGGGTTGCTGTCTGTCTGTGATGCTGTCTTCTTCTCTCTTTCTTGAACCTTTTGATATTTTTTCCCTGTTCCATAAACATTTTTGACTGTATTCTACATTTGCCAGACACTGCTGAGCCTCATACCAGTTTCTGCAGATGAAGTTTACCCTTTCAGTGGTTCTAAAGATCAAGATACTAGATCAGACTGAAGCAGATGATAACACAACATAATGTGCTTGAAGGGCAGCCATGCTGCAAAGCCTTTACGGTGAAAAACCTGGAGGAGGTGGGCAGCCAGGGTGATTTTTGGGCCACAAGAGCCCAGTGCTGATCTAGACCCTGACATGGACTTGCCGCGTGGCCGGGGGAACTGGGGGCCACCAGCTTGCTGCCAGAGCACCTAGCTTGCAGCACCGAGGCACAAGGACACAGCATTCGTACTCAGAGTTGTGGGCAGGAGAGGGGAGGGGTGGCCGGAGAGGGACATGCCTTTTGGGAGTGAGCATGGGGCCCACCGGTGGTGGAGAAGAAGGGAGGAGGAGAGAGGAGGGGATGATCCTGGCAAAGCACGGTCCCAGTTCCCCAGGCTGATCTCCCATCCCCACTGCTCACAAGATCCCTGCCAGCATGGTGAGGAAGCTGTGTGGGGAGAGACGGGGCAGCAAGCCAGCACAGTCAGGAAGCATCATTGGATGCATGTGAGGACAGAAACCTTGGGCCCATGCTCTCTGCTCCCTGCACAGGCTCTGACGATAGTGCTCCCACACATAGCACTCCTTCAAGATGAGACCCTCCTCCCCTAGCCCCTTTTGTCCTCCAAAATCCAAGTATCTTGGCACAATGCCGGGTGGCATGGCCTCCTGAAGGTCTCTGCTCCAACCCAGGTCAGCTTAGAGCAGGTTGCTCCAAGCCTGGTCCAGTCAAGGTCCGAATATCCCTAAGAATGGAGATTTCCATCCCCACCCCAGATCCCTATTCCAGTATTTGACCACTCTCATGATTTGTCCTTGTAGTTAATGGGAAATTCCCTTGTTCCAGCTTGTGCTGTTGCCTCTCATGCTCTAACTGTGCACCTTTGAAAAGTCTGGCTTCTCTCCATCCTTCCATTAGGTCTTGGAAGACAAAATGCCCAGTGCCCTAGAGCAAAGGGAGAATACGAGTCCTGAACAGCCAGGACACCTTCACAAGGAGGGAGAAAGTGCACCTTGATCTCCTCTGCCTCTTCCACCACAAGCAGCAGGAAGACAGAGCACCCAGCCACCAGTCAAGGGCATGAAACTGGGCTCCCATGGATGCCGGGAGCCGGCACATTCAGGGTTTTCTCCAATTATTCTTTCCCTCCTTCCTCTTCACCTTCACTGGCTCCATCCCTGGGCTCCCAAGGGCCTCAGGAGCCTTCATCCCTGTTGTGGCACTGTGCTTGTTTAGAATGTACGGATGGTGGATGAAGCCAAGCAGCCAGGGACCAGTGTGGGAGCAGAACCCAAGACAGCAGGCTCTGTGCAGGCTAGCGCTGCTTGGCTCAGCTATGCTCCCAGCTTTCCTGGGCAGATGGAAACTTTCTGGGGACTTTGGCTGCTTGGAAGGGCAGTCCTGGGGAGAGCTGGGTGCCCCTGCACTTCACCAAAGCTGAACAGAGGGGATGCTTCAAAGAGGCAGATGAACATGCTGCCCTTGCTCCCCCACCTCTTTGGCTTTCTCCCTGCACAAAGGGATATAGAAAGGGGATTAAGAGATGTCCTGAGTGAGGCAGGAGCATACCTCTGTTGCCTTGCAACTCTCAGGGAGAAAGTCAGGGTGTGAGCCTGCAGGGATGTTGTTAGAGCATCTCCGCAGACAGGCAGGAGGACAGAGGAATTAAACCAATGTTTGTGTGGCCTTTTACTCCCAGCAGCCTCTTGGCAGCTTTCCCCATCACTTGGGCCGACAAGTCCCGTTTATTTTGGAAGAGCTGTTTGTTTTCTAACCCTCTGCTGCAAACGGAACATTTTAGTTGTGAGGAATCTGGCGTCCGTATGTGCTGACAAAGTGTCAGTTCTGTGTGATGAGCTCAGACACAGCCCTGGCATCCGAACAGTTTCAGGGAAGGACTTCAGAACTGGGGCTGACTCAGGCACCAATCCAGAGCCTGCAGTGCCAAAGCCAGTGCAAGTCACTGCCACCAGCACCTGGAGCATTCTGCAGAGGTGCTTTCTATGGGGAGAGGCTTGTTGTAGTTTGACAGGAGAAGGAGACAATCCTGACAGTCTCACCAAGGGAATTTGCAATTGAGATGGGCCTGAGCATTTGTGCATGTGGCCCCTGGGGATGCTGAACTGCTGCAGTGCAAGGGGTTGCTCCATAGGCAGGTTTGTGCTAGGGAGAGGAGGACTGAATTTGGAGGCAATAGGCCACTCCCTGCCAGCATCCACCCTCCTCTTTGGTCATGGCTTGTGATCATCCCTTCTTGGGTCATCCCCTCAACCTCTGTTTGTCCCTGTCTCTCCCAGGTGTAGCCCACCTGCACATGCATGCAGGTTCACACAATGCCCATCCACATATACACACATGTGCAGCCTTGCACAATGCCCTCCTGCATATACTTGTGCAAGCTTGCACACTGCTGACATACACTTGCAGGCTTACACATTGCACATCTGTACACATGCATGAAGGCTCAAACACTGTCCATCTGCATATACAGACATGCAGGTTTGCACACTGCCCATCTGCATATATGTGCAGGCTCACACACTGCCCATCCACACAAGCATGTGCAGGCTCACACACTGCCCCTCCACATACATACATGCAGGCACACACACTTATCTTCTGCACAAGCGCATGCACACTCACGCACTATCCATCTGCACACACACACATGCAGACTCACACAACGCACAGCCATATACACATGTGCAGGCTTGCACATTGCCTACTTGCACATGTGCATGCAGGCTTGCACACTGCCTATCCACATACACACATTCAGGTTTGCACACTGCCCACATGCATGCAGGCTCACACAATGCACATCCAAACACCCTCATGCAGGCTCACACACTGATCATCTGCACACACATGTGCAGGCTCACACACTCCCTGTCCACACAGATGCACACAGACTCACACACTGCCTATCCACACATGCACACACAGGCTCACATTCTGTCCACCTGCACACACACTGGTCATCCATACACGTATGTGCAGGCTCACACATCGCTGCCTGGCTTGGGGAGACCCAGCAAAGCCCAGCCATGTGGGTGAGTCTCCTGCCTGGAGGTCACAGCAGCTTCCTCCAGGTCCCACCCTGGGGGACCCAGATGGTGACTCTAGCAGGGACCTTCCAAGCTGCCCAGAGGCCACCTCCTTCATCGGGCAGTCATGCCTATCTTCCTGGACCACGCAGCCAGCTGTCATCACCTAGGAACAGTTGCCTGGGGGCCTTTCTTTCCCCCCCTCAGAAGCTCCTTGGTGACAGAGAGGAGACAAGGAAAGTTGGAAGAGAGCCGGCCACGTGTCTGACCTGCTGTCAGCCTGTGGGATGCCTCAAGGACAAAGCAGGACAGAAGAACTGACTCCATGGTGGCTTTATAGACAAGGTGGTGCTCCAACAGGTGCCCCAGCCGTGGGCAGGACTACCCAGCCTGAGGGACTGAGCATGCATCCTCCAGGAAATGCTTTCGGCTTTATCTCTCACAGGCATGGAGGGGACACCTGCCCATGGCCCTCAACTTGGGCAGCAGCAGCCTGCTGTTTCCTCTGGTTCCCAGGCCATCCTGTCCTGCACAGGCCTGCTTGTTCCTGGAAATCCAATGAGGAAAAATTGTCCTCCAAGTTCTTCATCCAGGAGGAAAAAGTAAAAGCCTGGTTTTCTCCTCCAGGTATCCCTGCAGACATGCAACACAGGAGTCCTTCTGGAACTGCTCACCAGTTCACAGCAACAAATGAGCTCAGGGTATTTCTGCAGGATACTTTGACCTCAGTTGCTCTTTCTTTTTTTTTCTCTTTCTTTTTTCCCTCCCCTCCCCTCCCCTCCCCTCCCCTTCCCTTCCATTTTCAGCTGCATGCAATCCATGCAAAAAGCATTTGACTTTCACACACACACTTACCATTTGTTGGCTGAGTTTGCAAGCAGGGCTGTGGCACATGAGTGGAGCACCACTGTGGGGCTGGGGTGGGGGGTTAGGGAAGAGGGAAACAGCAGAACAAGCCTCAGCTCCTGGTGGTTCACATCGCTGGATGCAGTGGGGTGGGGGGAACCTGTGGCTGGGAAACACCAGCAGACGTCCCCACTGTAATGACTCTCCGCAAAAGTGTTCCTGCAGATAGAATTACAATGGACTGAATTAAACCTCCTCATCAAAATGCTCTCTGCTGGGAGCAGGGCCACCAGCAGCTGCTGGCTTGGCAGCGCTGCCTAACCAGCACCCAGCAGGCAGTTCTTCCCACCCTGCCTCTGCTCGGGGACGGCTCCCCACCCTGGCATCATCCCAGCTTGCTGCTGGGGTGCAGTGTGAAAGGGAAAAAGCTTTCTGCCTCTGCACAGGGGACAGAGCATTTTCCTCTCCTTCCTCCTCTCCTCTCTGCTGCTCCACAGCTTCTCTGGACCACCCTGACCAAATGTGGCCACACGTGTGTGCTGTGTAACTGGGACTGCAGTGGCACAGTGGCATGAGAGCTTGCCTCAGTGGAGGGGGGACACCCACACCATTCACGTCGAGCACCTGAGCACATCACCCCCTTCCCTCCTCAGCACCACACTCCCATTCTGCACTGAGGGGATATTCCCATGTACCATTGCCATGATGTTGCTGCAAGAATTCCACCTGTGGGCAGTATGTGGTGTGATCCTGATGTTCCCAGGAGGCAGATGTGCCAATGACCTCCTGGGACAGGTAGTGAAGTGCACAGCCTCAGTGAACACAGGACTTGGTACGTACTTTAGAAATGTCCAGGATGCCTGCATCCCCCCACCACTAGGCCAGGGAGCCAAATAGGCTGACAAGTGCCCAGAAATCCAGACAAATGCATGAAATTTTCAAATCTCTGTAGATAAAATGCCCTCAGAGAAAGAGAGGATTAACCTGGGCAATAGGTGGGCTTATCTCCAAAGAAGTTAAAAGCTAAATTGTGACTCCTGGTACAGAGTATTAGGAGGCATTAAGATCCTACTTGCCCAGCTTATCTAGAACCAACATAATAGGCCCTGATCCTAGAGCAGACAGGAGTCCCCAGAGATGGGGGGATGGACATAGGCCAGGTCTTCAAGAGCTTTCAGAAGGAGCAATTTCTGACAGCAAACCCCGATTAAGAGAGGAACACAGCACGGACTGAGCAATATTTGCTAGAGTGTTTCTGGATAAAGGTCCTGGGAATGTGCGAAGGAGGAGGGCAGCTTGGTACTTGTATTTGTGTGGGCGACAAATTGCTAGCACCACAGAAAACAGGCTTCAGTTGATACAAGTTCTTTCTCCCAGAAGCTCAAACAAGTATTTGGGTCACTCTGTCTCAGTGTTCATCAAGTACCCAGTCTTCACCCAGTCCCAGCCCTGCTCTCATTAATGTACTGCTCCTAACCACAGGGCCCTGGGGTAGGACAATGCTGTCATCCCCACAGAGAGAAATGGGGTCCAGAGAGCCCTAAATGCCCTCAGCCACCCAAGATGCCTGTGGCAGGCCAAGGACCACATCTCCCAGGTAAGAACACTAACCACTGGGCAATTCTTCCATGCCTTGAGACACCTCACACAGCTTCAGGGCACTGAGCAGTTTTGTTACCTCCAGGGAAACCAAGACCCAGCAAAAGGACAGGATCTGGGAGCCACACGGGAGGTAAATAGTGGAGCCATGAGAGCCGGCCTGCAAAGGAACATCAGTCAGAAAGAAAATATAAGGGTCCACTTCTGAGCTGCCACTCTTCCTTTCTGGACCCTGGCATCACCAGCCAACCCCCCAGGCCTTCTGGCCCCCCCTGGAGCGTCCATGCAGTGGAAGGACCCTATGCGCTATTGCTTAAGCCAATCTAGCCTTTCCTGCAACATGCTGACAGCTCTCCAGCTGCCAGGAAAAGGGCTGACATCAACCAGAGCAACAGCACAGCTGGTCAGTGTAACGTCAAACTCCTAAAGGCCAAGCAGAAAGGCTGTCCCAGGGCAGCTGCCTGGGGGCTGCCAGTTGAGAGCAGCCAAAATTGCCCTCATGGCCTCTGGGCAGCCCCAGGAAACACCATGCTTTGCCTCAGCAGCAGAGTCCTTGGGAGGATGAGGAACAGGGAGGAGACCCCTCTGTCACCAGCATCGCAGCACAGGCCAAGCCACGCCACAGGTTTTGAGATCCTCAGGCGGAGAGCCCTAGAGACAGGGTACAATGCTGCCAGTTCTTCCCTCCCTGGGATCCAAGCTCTCTCTTAATCTGACAAGCCCCAGTTCTTTTCCTCACTTCCTCCAGCACAAGGAGTACTCAGAAATGGTCAGGGGCATCTAGTTTGGAGGGAAACTATAGCCAGAAGCCTCAGGCAGGCCAAGAGGATACTGAAGCATTTCAGACCATAGGGGCAGATCAGCAGGACCTGGCAGGCGATGAGACAAGAGGACAATACAATGCCTTGTTTGTGCTCCCAGCTCCCATCCCCTTCTGCCCTGACCCATGCCATAGTAAGGCTGGTATTCAGGAATTAACTGATGTAATTAAAATGTGGCATGACTTTGCCATGGCCTCTGAACACAGTGGCAGTGGGCCAGGGTCTAAGGGTGGAGGAGGAACCCCTCGTGTGCTATTTCCATATAAAAAAAGGCAGGTCTTGGGCAGATCCAAGGTATTAAATTTTTATGAAGAGGCTGTCAAGGAAGTGTAACTGTGCTGGTATTACTGAGATCAGCAGCTGCAGGGCAATAATTTATTACAGGCAAGATGCTGTATCCCTGTCCTACCACAACAGCACTGCTGGCAGGTGGGAAGGACAGAGCATGCCTGGACCAAACACATACATTGAAAGAAGTGTCAGAGGACAGCAGCAACCCAGTCTGGGTCTCAGCTTTTGGGGGTGGTTGCTGCCTCTGCTTTAGGTTTGTACTGCATCTGCCTGAGCGCAGACAGGACAAGACTTGGGGCTGGTGGCACCTGCCGGGTCAGGGTCCCCCTCACGTTACCCCGGAATGTGCAGTACATGGGCAGGTCTACGGGCATGGGAGGATATCCCCTGACCTTCCTCCCCACTTCACCTGCCCCAGCTCTTAGGTGCAGCATGATTCAAGTAATCACAGAAATAACAATATCCTGACACAGAGAGCAAACAGAGAGCAAACAGAGCCTTGATTTCTGACCCTTGCCGGGTGGGAATAATTTTCCCCCTGGAGTTTCTGTGTAAGAGGGGTTCCTGAGACCTCAGCTAACTGTGACATGCCAGCTGGATCCCTCCCAGTTCACTCCCCAGCTTGGCAGAGTTGTGAGCAAACCGCCTGGTGCTTTCAGCAGTTGGGGGAGAATGGAGCGCAGCAGCCGGGGATGAGAGGGAGCCCACGCTGGGCTTTGCAGCAAGCTGGTGACAGGGGACGCCTTGTTGTTAATGAGGTGCAGAACAGGATGCAGACATCCACCCCCTCTTCTCCCCAAGAGACCTGGCTCTGGAGCCGCCCAAGCCGCTTTCTCTGGGTATATTAGTAGCAGCAGGCTAGCCCACGGCGCTCCTCCGCAATTCCTGTGCCGTTTCCAGAGGCCCGTCCCAGCAACAAAGCATCTGCCAGTAGTGAGGCTTTGAACAGGGTTTCTAGGGGCTTCAGAAGCTTCTTTCCCCAGTATAATTAGTTCAAAAGCCCTGGCTGGCCCAGCAGGACTGTTTCAGGTCTTCCTCTGTCAGAGGAGGTCTTTGATAAGAAGAGAGAGCAGCACCCAGGGGCCAGCAGGAGATGAGGGGTGTCCTCCCAGATGGGGTGACATAAACAGAAATGGGCACTCATTGCATTGGAACCATCAAGCCTTATCCCACCTGGCTGCCTTTGAGCAAAGAGCAGTTCAGTGCCTGCCAGAGAGGAAAGCAGCGTGGAAGAGGAGGTGTTGGGCAAAGGAGACCCTAGTTTGGAGAGGGCCTGACACGTTGTGAAGGATGTGCCAGCCAGAGGGGAGCTTGTTCTCCAGCTCACATTGGCATCTGCCTAGAAGGGATGGGTGGCAGGAGGGACTCTCTTGAGTCCTGGCCACAGCATACATCACTTTGGTGACTGGCCCTTCTTCGGCCCCCAGAAAGCCCCAGGGCAAATCTGGTCCTTAGCAGCCAATCTGCTGCTGTCTCCCATCCCCTGCTCATGCCAGCAGTGCTGGCAGTGCCGGAGGCCCAGCTGGCTCAGAAGGGACCCACTCCAGCCATGGAGAATGCTGACCCCAGCGCCAGTTCTAAGTCCCAAACAGAGTGCTTAACTTCTCAGCCCTACAACCCCTTGCCACACTGGCCCAGTCTCAAGGTCTCTCATGGCTGCACAAATCCCAGCAGCTGAAGCTGAGAGGAAATGGCAGACAAATACCAGTTTTCCTGTCTCCTGTAACCTGAGTCTGGTTACAATAGGACAGAGGAGCCCTATCTCTGTACCTACAGCACTCTGACAGCATCAGACTCGGACCTCCATCCTCCCTCTCCTCATGCTGCAGGGTCTCCTCCATCAACCCTCCTTAGCACTGCCTAGCCTCAACAGCTTGCCCTCCCAGTCAAGAGGGAAGACAAATCTGTGCTGTGGAGGGAGCATGAGATGAAACAGCCCTGATGTAAGCATCTGATTGGGATGAACAGGTCTCCATCCCAGCACTGCCACACAGCCTGTGCCCTCAGGCAACTCAATACACTTGAGTTTCCTCTGGAAAAGGGAGAGGACAACACATCCTCTCCTCCAAGAAGGACCACAGGACAAAGTGCTCACTGCCTCCTCAGCAGAAAGACGCCATTAGAAGAGTTCTCACTATCCCCACTCCAGAGCTGCTTTACCAGCCAGGTAATATATCTACCATGAGCACATGGATGCTTCAAGAGGGATCTCAGACCACACAGGGCATCCAAACAGCTGGAGCCATTTGGCCCACAGGGCTGCAGATGAGCCAGGAGAACGGCGTATCTGGGGACCCCCTCCTGCCCCCTTGTCCTGAGCAGCAGGAGCTGCCAGGCCAGATTCCCATCACCACTCCCTCAGCATGGCTCAGGGAGGGAGAGCAGATGTGAGATCAACCTCTGGACTAGTTGCTGGAAACCCAAACAGAGCAAGCTGATCACATTGCGGAGACAGCTCTCCCCATCCCTCCTTCCAAACCCAGGGGATGCTTCTCCTCCAAGCCACCGCCAAAGCCATGCACCAGCTCCTCTGCCTGCAGAAACCACAGCTCCCATGTCTTGTGTGCTCCATCCCCTTGCAGTTGCTCACCAGACGCTGCGGCTTGGCCCATGCCCCACGGACTCTGCCGCGAGCACGCCTGTGGCCCAGAGTAAACAAACAGCCTTTCATCAGGGCTGTTGCCTCTTGCCACCGCAGCCGCCCCAGCCACTCCTGCAGCAAGGCTGAGATGTTTAGCAAGGTCCACCCCTGTGGTTGCTGTGGCTCAGCTGCTGAAGTTGCCTGCCATCACGGCTGGCGGAGCACAGCCTTGAAACAAACAAGAAACATGCACAACTTGGCTAGGCCTGAACATTGGAAACAGAGATAAGCTGCTCCGAAAGCCTAATCCCAGGGAAGCGGTGGAGTGGGGAGGAGAAGGCTGCTGTGCACTGGCTGGGGAGTGGATGGCCCAGGAAATGCCAGGTCCTGCCTTTCAGCCCTCAGCTCCACTGAGAGGGAGAATCAGGGAGGCCCTGAGGAGACCCCAGCTGCCAGGGTGAGGCTCAGGAAGGAGGGCCACACCTCTGGGAGGGTTCCCTAGGTAACAGTGGCTCCAGGGGACYGTGGCAGGATGCCTGCCACCAGTCCCTGAGATTCCTGCCAAGGGGGTCCTCGCACTACTGGCATGGGGCTTTGCCATGATGTCAGATCCCACCTCAGCAGCTTCATTTTCACCAAGGGTGAAGTTTGACCCTGAAGTTTACATGACTTGAAGTCACCTGGATTTAGGTACTGTATTTTACCCCTCAGCAGGGTGGGCTGAGGCCACCACCTCTGGCTCGAGGCTACTGGGTCTCATTGCCTGCACCTTGGCTGTGCTGCCCCAGTGCCCCCCAAAGCCACCTCTGTGGGTGGTACAGCTGCCAGCACCAGCCTGCAAACAGGAGCACTCATCGGCTGGACACACTGCATCCTGCCAGCTCTGCAGTGCAGCACCGGCTCGGGCTGTGAGAGGGAGACAAGGCTGGGCTGGAGAGAGCAGCACCATCTCCTAACACTGCAGCAAACTTTGCCAGAGGCCATGAGACCAAGCACAAACAGTGACAATGTCTAAATGAAGGGCAGTAAATCATTAAGCTGTTGTGGCTGCATTGTGCTAGATCCTGTGCTGGAAGCCCCCAGGCATCTTAGACTCACCTAAAATTGCAAAAAGGTCAGAGTAAGGATCTCCACACACCTTGCTCACGGCCCTCTTCACGGCTCAAACACCTACACCTTGGCAGGAGCAGCAGCCTTATTATTTAGGATTATTATTATATTTTTCTAAACCACCATTCTTGTCAGTGCAGTTTGGAGCAGAGCTTCTTTTCTGTGAAACTGGTATAGGGTTATTTCTGCAACCCTGATTCTCTGGAAATTGCTGAAGCAGGCGAGAGAATAGTTCATGGTCCTCTTGAAAGCATCCGACCTCCCTGGAGGAGCTGGCTGAGTTAGTGGTTTGAGCATGAGAAGACTTGTGTTTTATTCCCCGCTCTGCCACTGACTCACTGGGTGGCTTTGAGTGAATCACTTCCCTCCATTTGTGTTTTTAACTAGGAAGTGCCAGCAGGGACAGTTACTGTTCCCCAGGCACTAGGCAGATGCATTCAGCTGTGTGCAGAGCCCTCTGCACTCCACAGGCTGCGAGGTCGTAACACCTTGGAGAAAGGCATTTTTCAGCTTCATCAGGACCAATCTCCGCCCTGAAGGCCAGGTCATCTGTATGCTAGCTTGTATGAAGTACAGCCTACTGTAGGCAAAGTGAGAACAACAGTGCAGGTACCATCAGGTTGGTTTCTTTTCTCTCTCCCAAGTGTGCCATGCTGAGCACCACTCCCAGCTGCCCTCTCCAAGGCCTTGGATCCTGTCTTTGCTTCAGGCAGCCTCACATGCTCCATCAGTCCAAGGCAGATCTGGTTCCCACATCCCTTTCCCCAGCACCGTCTGCCTGGTTTGAAGGATCTGGTTTGAACAGAGCAGTGGTGTCCCCAGGGTTTCAGACACTTTGGGAAAAAGAGTCTTGGTGCTAGAAAGAAAATGTTAAATGTTCTGGACCATAACAATGAGTAAGTGCTGTCAATGCTGTGCAAGCTCTGCATCCTGTAGGCTTGCATTAGTACAGATACACACTGGTCAAGGGGGTCTGCACCCACAGGCATGTGGGATGTTGGTACTGCTCCTGTGCCCATCATGGCACTGTGCTGGGCAATTGTAACATCCAGCATTCGGGGTGGTGATCACCAGGTTCCCAGAACAGCTTCTCGAAGGGTGGCTTCTGGGATGTTATGAGGGGATGAAGTGAAGGTAAGAAATGTAGAGATTGTTGGAGCTGTTGTAAATGGGTGTCCCAGGCCAGATGTGCAGGGTAGGTCATGGGAGGTGGAACAGGAAGAATTAAGGTTATTTAGAGGAACTGAAGATCAAGAGCACAAAGGTCAGCCTGTGAACAAGAATCGCCCCGATCATATTGGCTAACAGTTTCCATCCAGGTGGCACTACCCAGGAACATAATGTTCTCCACATTTTACTGAAAGGAAAATTATGGCAGAGAGAGGTGAAGGACCATGACTGAGCAACCTAGGGAGGGCGGCAACGGTGCGAGCTCAGAGAGTCAGCATAGAGCACTGTGCCCTGCCCGCACCTCCATCACACACAGCTTCCCAGCGAGATTGTGTGCCAGGCACCAAGCAAGAAAATCAGTGCTGTTTCCTTCTAGAGGGGATGTGGGTGTTCTGAGCATGGGGCTAAGCAACAGACCATGTGTGTGGCCCCTCCACAGCTCAGGACGAACAGCCACAGAGAGAGAAGAAAGAGGAAAAATACACGCATCAGCATACAGGCATCTATCACGGGCTTCATGAGTAATGTGGCTACCAAGGTCACAGGAGAGAAACAGAGAGGTGCAGGAGCACAAGAGGGATCTGACAAAGGGGAACATGTGGAAGTCTCTTGTGACCAGCCTTGTCTCCAGGGCTGGGGAGGCTTGAGATTAATTCTGCTTTCTGCCATGGATGGTGGTGTGGCCTTGGACACATCAGTCCCAGCCCCAGTGCCCATAGGGGCATTCCTCAGGATGCCCCCAGCGATGCTCCAGCAGACCACAGCAACCGAGGGGACAAGGTCTCTGCCGGTGAATCAGCAGGCACCTTCTGACACTGCTGGGTCACAGCAGAGCTGAGAGAAGGCACACAGGGAGGCAGGAAGAGCCTCACAGAACCGTGCCAGCCAGGCCTGTCAGGCTCCACAGACCTCCCCTGCTACCTCCACCAGATCTGCTCAGAAAGCCCCTGACAGTTTGTTCCCCTCCATTTTCCAGCTTGCTCCAGGCAAGGCAGGGCTGCATGTGCTTTGGGCAAGCAGCGCTGCCCAGCTACCTGCAGCCAGCTCTGGGCAGGGAGAGAGCACCCTCTGCCGCTGCTCTGGCAGGCGCTGCTGCAAAGCCAGCACCCAGATCCCAGCCTGGAAAATTAGAGAAATTCCAAGGCCTTGGTTTGTCACCAGTTTAATAGGCACAGCGAAAGGAAGTTTATAAATCCGGTTCACTACTCTAGATGGATTTGTGTTTGGCATCTCTTTCAAGAAGGGCAACAAAAACAGACTTTGATATCGTATGCTATCATTTTACTAATAAAAACAGACCACAGTTGCCAAATATATCTGAGCATCTTAAAGTGCTCTTTGAATTAAGGAGAAATTGCCAAATTTAAAGTACATGTTTTTAGTTCAGAAACTAAACTGCATAATTAGACACAAGGATACCAGTAGAAATGAAGGATGCAGACATAAGTACACCCCTGCATGTTCCTATACACAGCTCTGGGTGTTCACAGCTTCTTGTATATATACGTGTCTGGCTTCTACTTCACTTCTTCAGAGGTAGCATCCCTGGGACGCCTGTCACACCAGGCTCAGCTGCAGAGATGAACCTCCTGGAGCCTACTCCTTTGCACACACCTGCCTGGGAGAGCCGGATTCTCACAACAACTAGGAAAGTAGTGTTGCAGGAATTAGCAGGCAACCCGGCAGACTCCCAGCCAGCCATTACGGGCTGCAGCTGGCTGTGCACGGAGCAGAACTCCTTGCAAGGAGCCAGCTCCTCGCTACTGCTCTCCCATGGTTGTGCTGCCTTCCAAGCTGCTCCCACCTGCAATAGAAGCTGGTGGGTGAAATCACCTTGGGGACTGACTGGCAGCTGAGCTGAGCTCACATCATGGAGCTGAGAGCTCTCAGGTTTGAATCGGAGGGGATCTGTGCTTGGATGGGAGCCAGCAACTTTCCAGCCCTGCAGCATTGCCTTTGGAGGTGCTCCCAGCAAGGAGACTGCAGGCAGCCCTAAGCCCTGCAGAACTTAGCAGGGCTGTGGCAAGATGCATGTAAATGAGAACAGCCCTCAGGCTGGTCTAGCCTTCACCAGCAGCCTGGTCCAGCATCCCCAGGGGACATTTGTTCAGGGTATGGAAGCCCTACTTTTGGAGGGGTATGGGAAACCAGCAGCTGGCATGGTTACAAAGCCTGTCCCTGAAGATCTCTGCCTCTGGGTCACTGGCCAATGCCAGGTAACAGTAAAAGGAGTTGTTGAAAAAGCAGCTGGTGAAAGGGTAAGTCTAACTGTTCTTGTCCCTGTCTGCATATCTTAATGTTGTATTGACACACTCCCCAAGGCTTGGAAAGGCTTCCGCTTCCCAAAAGTCAGCAGCTCAGACAGTCACTTCAAGGACTCCCAGCCTCCACTTAGCGTTCAGGAGGATGCACAGGATACAGCTGCCACCCTTGCTGACCATGTCCCCTGGGGAGATAGGACTTACGTTCCAGCTCCCCTCTGGAGATCCCAGCTGACTCCTAACAATCCTAGGGCTCCTAACCTAAAATCCTCACATCAGGGCTGAAAACTGGGAGAGATGAATCACCCCCTTCCTCCCCACAGGGCAAAACTGGTCAGGAATTTTCTGTCAATGCCATTTTCCTAAAGAAAAATCCATTTGTGCCCAGCTGCAATTTTCAGCTCTGTGACCTTTAAGACTGACTTTCTGCTGGGAAAGCAGGAAACAAACAGATTTGTTTGGTTCAGTTTGATCCGACTTGAAATATTTTTGGTTGTGGTCCTGATCCAAAGTGTTTCATCTCAGATCAGTTCCACATTAATCTGTAATTCCCTGGCAGGCTGCATTGCCAGCAGGATTGTAGCTGAGATGCTGCTCTCTCCTGGGGCCCTGCTCCTAAGGCAGAGTGGATCTCCGTGGCCGCCCTGACTAACCCTGGCAAGGTATATTGTGACAATTGTGTGTAGCTCCGCAAAAGCATTTTTCAGAAGTTGTAGGCCCCTGACTGTGAATCCAGGTTTATGCCAGGTGCCTTCACTGGTGTCCCTTGAACAGCTCAGTGCACACATCTTTGCACGGGGTGAGGATTTGGCCTATAAAGCACACAGATTAGCCAGGCCTTAGCGGCTCAGCGGGAGGCTCCTCTAGAGGCTCAGTGTCTTCCCTGCAAGCTGCAGCAAGAGCAGGACACAAAGTTGACCTGTATTTGCTTTACTCTGCCCTAGGACCATCCCATTTCTTTCCAGCATTTGTAGTCATCACTGGTGATCCTTGTCTTCTCACCACTGTGCCCCTGTCAGGCTCATAACGCTGTGTGAGAGAATGGTGGGACCCCAAGCGCTGCGTGGAGAGACAAAAAAACCTTTGCTGATTCTTGTTGCTGAGCTGGTCTCATTAATATAAGTCAGTTAATGTACCAGGGCATGGATATGTGGAGGAGGAGGCCGGAGCTGGCTGTAGCAAACCCAGGGCATTGTGTCGGGGGTGGCAGTGAACAGGAGGCTGCAGACAACCAGTGGCTCTGTGTGCTTGTCCCATGCTGGTTCCCCCGGGCAAGCCTGGCTCCAGGCAGATGTATTCCCAGTGCAAGAGGTGTCGATGGAGCTGTGGGCCTGTGGGGGAGCACGCTTACAGACGGTTATGTCTGAGACAGAGCAGGACTGCTGTGACTGCGGGAACAGCCACGGGCAGGCAAATAGCTCTGCCAGGAAGGCAGAGGCAGGCCCTGACATAGCATGAACTCAGGGCACCACATGGGTTTGCACCACATCCCCGTTTAGTCTGGCAGGAGCCGAGATACCGACAGAGATATACTGAGAGGTCAGGGGAATGCCGCCCACACTGTTAGTATGGTGGGACGCAGTTCACATTTTTAATCATCAACATGCTACTCCCAACAGAGAGTGCTGCCACCATCTGTGGCTCAGCAGCTCCCAGCCCAGGGGGGCTAGAAGGAAAACAAACACAAAGTGGACTGTGCAAATAGTCTCTGCTACATGGCAGTAGTGCTGGCAGGAGATGGGTTGTGCCCAAGTGTCTGAATTCAGCAAGACCAGACAGTGCAGAAGGAAGGATGCTCTCCACAGAGAGGCAGTTAGGTAAGACCCTGTTCTCAGAGAAAAGTTCACTTCTGATCCCTGCACTTAAAGATCAGCTTGTGCAAGGCCAGGCCAATGGGATCACAAATGCACTTCAGCCTCACAGTGAACACAGGCCCCAGGTGTCTTTGGTAAATCCTATTATGTGCTGATCAGCTGTGTTAGGTACCTAAATCTCCATGTAACCCAGTGCTGCATAATCATTGTGCCAGCTGGGCTCTTCCCTTCTGAGGACATTGCTCCCCTTCACACCAGGCAGCCCAAGAAAAGAATTAGCTCGAATTGCAGCTCTAAGTGGAGTTCTCAGCTTTCATCAGCCCCAGACCAGCCCTGGCTCCTTGTGCATTGATCTATATTTCCACACAGCCTGCAAGTCCGACCCCACATGCTTTTGAAATGAATGGTATCCCATTGCTGGCAATGCTCTGACAGGCCATGCCAGCACTATATGACTTGTCTGCCACCCTGCTGGCCCAGTTTCTGATCAGCTCCCAAGGGACTCATAAACACTTCAACACAGGCTAGCACAGGGGAATCACAGCTAATCCAACAAAGTGGTCTTCCAGATAACTGCAAAGCTGTGTGGGGACATTTCTGTGACTTCTGGCTCTCACTGGCCCAGCCACACACCATTTACTGACATGTTTAATCACTACACCATTCAGCAACAGTGGCAAGCAAGGGGGTCACCCCACTGACAGCCACACATGCTCCTAGCATCAGGACCACCAGACCTGTGACTCCCTCTGGGGCATACAGTAGCCAGGGCTCCTCTTTCAGTAAGCCACTAAACTCACCCCAAAGGACTTTGGGATAATGCATTACATCCTCCTGCACTGGGTCATGTCCCAGTGATCATTTCACACCAGCAGGGTCTTTCTAGTTGTCCATCAGCAGGGCCTGGGCTGCTCCCCTCCAGACCTAGAAAATTTTTACTACTTGAATTAAAGGACCAGACCAGCAAGCATGGAAACAGTAGCAGACTTAAACGTTTACGGACATGTCTCTCTGCTGCATGCAGACAGACCCAGGCTCTCTAGGCATGCTTTGAGCTGACTAGATGGGAATATCCTCCAGCCTAGAAGACCTACAGCTATTTTAATGTGGCGTTTTGCCTGAGCTAATACATCCAGCAGTTCAGCAATGACCCACAAACTCAGCTGGGCTGTAGCTACACTTCAACTGACTCACATCTGAGCAGGCATTTGAACTGTGCTGTCCCTCTCTTCTTGCCCAGGGTCTCCTCTGGCTCAAGCAGAAAGGATTTGCAGAAGATAAGGACGTAGTCCTTGTCTTTGGTAGGATACACGTTGGCATATGTATATGCACAGAAAGCCAATCTGCAGTGGGCAGCTCCAAGGGTGTCTCTGCCCTATATGCAAGCAGTTTGCTGTGTCTCTGTCCTGGAATTGTGAGGGAGTATCTGAGCATCACTCTACTCACACCTCCTTGCTACTTGCCACAGAATTTTGTCCAGACACCAAGACTTTCCAGCCAGCCTCAGTGGCTTTATTTAGAGGGTAGGAAGGGACACTGTGAACCTCTGCCCCATTAGTTACAGTCTTTTCCCTCTGTCTCTTGCACAGCAACTGCAGGTGATCTAGGAACCAGCTAAATGCTGCAACCGTGAGCAAACTGAGTCTTACACAGTCTTAAACTGAGTACAAGTCAAGAAGATGACCTTGGGTGGAGCCATAGAGGAGCAAAGGTCTTGATGAGTACCATGAACCTCTTTGGTCCTGCACAGCCTGGAGCCTCCATCTGGGGTAGTGCTTTCAGAGTGCTTTCAAGTAGTGCTGTGTTTCCTCCAACAATACCTGTGACTTACCTCAGCATCTCCATTTCCCACCATCTGGCAAAATGGTTTTATAACCAGACAGTTCTTGGCCATGGGAGGCAGGTGTACATATAGTTCCCAAGAAAGACTTTCATGTTGATGATGCAGAAAAGTCTGATGGAGTCTGGGCACTGGGCTGCCTGGCTGAGATAACGCGCACATGCTACCACCTCAAGCATGCCAAGGCTCCCAGGAACAGCATTATAAAGGCAAACGTGGATGCTTGAGATTTCGCTCCATGGCCCCTGCGCACGTATTTGCTGCCCTGGTTGTTTCTGAACCACGCCTGCTTTCTGGGACCAGCTCCTCCACTGGAGCACAAGACACACTGGTACAAAACTCATTTTACTTATCCTCTTTGACTTGCAGCATTTAAAATTGCCAGCCAAACCTGTCAAGCATCACATTACAGCTACAGAAACCACCTGCCACCCCACCCCCTCTATACGTCCTTCTCTCTGGAGGTGCTATTCTTCCTTAGGAGGAGATAGACCAACATGGAAAAGCACATGGCTCTAGTGCAAGGCTGTTCTGATGTGTTCACAAGCAACTGCATTACTGCTGCTTAGCAGGTTCCTGCGGGCTGCACCTTATGGGTACTGGTAGCAGTGGCAAATGCAAGGAGAGCTGCAGCTCTGAGCTGACTCCAGAAATAGCTGCATGACTGCAGTGCATGGAGCCTTTGTGCACGGTACTTGTTCCAGGAACCATGCAGGGAACCAGACAGCTTACAGCCAGAGACCAAAATCAAGATTCTCTTACCCCATATCTCAGTTTCATTCTCTGTGCATGCCTTAGGAGAGTTCTCTGAGATGCAGGTGCAGGGGGATCTGCATTCTCAGGCCAGCTGCTGTAAATCAGCATCTGTTGGCTTTTTCCAGTGGCTTACATCAATAAAAGATCCCATATAAGAACCAGGATGCATTGTTCTCATTACCTCTGCAATGTTTTTGGTCGCAAGCTGTCCCATAGGGAATGGTGGAGTTGGCCGTTTTAGCCTGGTTTCCAATGGAAATGAGACATAAGCAATGACACTGTTTGTGTTTGTTTGTCCATCCTCCCCCTCCCATCCTCCAACAGCCTGTGAACCCACCAGCCAGTTTCACCCAAATCCAACAGAGGGGTCAAAGATGTAAAGGTCTGACCAGATTTGTGAAATAGGGTCCCTCTCTCCTACCAACTGCATGGGATGACCCCACACAGAAAGCTGCAGTGTGAGCTCAGCTTTGATTAGACAACATAAAACATACCCACTTCAAAGAGGTTCCAAACATCCTCTTCACACTGAAGCTTCAGGTAGGACTTGCACCTTCCAGAACATCAGAGGATCCACCCCAGAAGAGCAGGTTGCCTCAGGTCTGCTGCTCACAGAGACTTGCTGCCTCTGGTATTGCGCTGAGGCTGCCACCATCAAGAAACATAGAGGTTAACACTGAGAAACAGAATGCGCAAGATCATCAATACCTGGTGGAGGGAAGATGCCTCCCATCTTGGGGGACTAGCACCCAACCAAGCCAGGTAGAATCAACGAAGCCTAGGTCTCAGAATAGCAAAAAGGACCATGATTGTCTCATCCTTTCAGGCAGTTTTCAAAGATAGCACTGTCTTTTTTCCAAGCTTCATTAAACACTCAGAACAAAATCCGGGGGAAACTATTGATGTCAGTCACTGACGTGTACGCTACAGTGCTTAAGTTGTTCATAAGAAGAAGCACAAAAATAATACAAGTTCACTGTTCATCTAACTCTGGCCAAGGGTAAAGTCAGCAAACAGCTTTGAGATCTCTCAGAAGACACAGAGCCGACAACCCCAGCCTGCCATAAATGGACACTGGACACATTGACTTTGGCGGCGCTGTCTGCTACATGCTGTCATGTCAATAAACATCCCAATATATGTCAATAAACACCCAGTATCAAAGGGTGGTGAATGGTCATGTGATGTCAAGGAGAACAGTGTTTGCTATAAAGAGACAAGTGAGAAAAAAATCAGTCTTATAAATATAACACTTCACCCTATGATATGCCCATGAATAAGGAGAGTTAGGAAGACTGATAGCGGATGTTGTCCCAGATACTGCCCAGAAGACACTGTATTGTGGCAATGTACAGTTAATGAGAAGGTAATGCTGATGATGTGCTCCCATCACCCTTACTACTGCTTTGCTGTGTACTTCCAAAAACACTCTCACCTTGCCACATAGTGTAGACATTCCTGGTCACTTCTGTCCCAAAACATAATCCTCCTTGTGCCAGCTCACATGGAGAGGAGTGTGTCTTTGTACCAGGCTGTGGCCGAAGAGCTAACCTGGGACAGGATTCCTCTGAGTTCGTACCTCCTCTCAGATCCAGCTTCTTTCCCACCTCATGGTCCATAGGCAAGTGATCAACAAACTTACTTTAGACTGATACAGTAGCTAGCATGTGGCTCCTGGCATGATGCTGTTACCACAAGAAATCGAGGCCTACCTATAAACAGGCATGAAACTGGGGCTCACAGTGCCAGTCTCTCTTGCTCTGGCTGAGATGTGACTAGTCTAACACACTCCATTCAGTTTCTTGCTTTGAGGAAGGAAACTTGTTTCCAACACCTTCCCTCAACCTCTTTCAACCTCTGCTCATACATCATGTTTTCCAGTCCCATGAACATTGTGATGGCCTGCCTGGACTCATTTCAGTATGTCAATGTCTTTCTTGTACTGGGGAGCCCAAAACTGGATGCAGTACTCCCGATGGACTCACAAGTGCTGTAGAGAGGAAAGAATCCCTCCCCTTCCCTGATGGCTGCACTCTTGCCCACACAGCCTCGGATGGGGTTTGTGTTTGCTGCCAGGACCATATATGAATTGCTGACTTCTGTTCAAAGGACCCCCAGGTCCTTTCCTGCAAAGCTGCTCTCCAGCTGGTTGATCCCCAGCCTCTTCTGCCACAGGAGGTTATTTCATCCCAGGGCAGGACTTTGTACTTGCCATTGTCGAATTTCATGAGTTTCCCATCAGCCCAATTTCCAGTCTGTTGAGGCCCCTCAGAATAGCAGCCCTGCCCTCCAGAAGATCAAACATTCCTCCCCAACCTGATATTGTCTGCAAGCTTGCTAAGAGTGCACTCTATCCCATCATTAATAAAGACATTAAACAGTATTAGTCCCAGTGTCAAAAAAGTGTTCAGTATCTCAGCCTTTTCCATGTCCTTTGTCTCTAGGTCCCCTGCCCCGTGAGCAGCAGGCCCACATTTTCCTTCACCTTCATTTTGTTGCCAATGTAATTACAGAGGTTTTGTACTCTTCGCATCAACTAGCTCCACTCTGCTGAGCTTTGGCTTTCCTAACTCCACCCCTGCAAGCTCAGGCAATGCCTTTATGTCCCCCACAGTAGCCTGTCTCTATTTCTGCCTTCTGTTCAGGAGTTTCCTCTCAGGTTCACAGAATCACAGACTGGTTGAGGTTGGAAGGGACCTCTGGATCATCTAGTCCAACCCCCCTGCTCAAGAATGGTCACCTACAACATGTTGCCCAGGATTTTGTCCAGACGGCTTTTGAATAGCTCCAAGGAAGGAAACTCCACCACCTCTCTGGGCAACCTGTTCCAGTGCTCAGTCACCTTCACAGTAAAGAAGTTTTTCCTCATGTTCAGATGGAACTGCCTGTGTTTCACTTTGTGCCTGTTGCCTCGTGTCCTGTCATTGGGCACCACTGAAAAGAGTCTGGCCCCATCCTCTTGACACCCTCCCTTCAGATACTTATACACATTGATAAGATCCCCTCTCAGTCTTCTTTTCTCCAGGCTAAACGGGCCCAGCTCTCTCAGACTTTCCTCATATGAGAGATGCTCCAGTCCCTTAATCATCTTAGTAGCCCTTTGCTGGACTCACTCCAGTAGTGCCATGTCTCTCTTGTACTGGGGAGCCCAGAACTGGACACAGTACTCCAGGTGTGGCCTCACCAGGGCTGAGTAGAGGGGGAGGATTACCTCCCTCAACCTGCTGGCATTGCGCTTCCTAATGCAACCCAGGATACCATTGGCCTTCTTGGCCACAAGGGCACATTGCTGACTCCTGTCTCACTTGTTGTCCATCAGGACCCCCAGGTCCTTTTCCGCAGAGTTGCTTTCCGGCTGGTTGGCCCCCAGCCTGTCCTGGTGCCTGGGGTTATTCCTCCCTAGGTGCAGGACTCCGCACTTCCCTTTGTTGAACTTCATGAGGTTCCTCTCTGCACATCTCTCCAGCCTGTCAAGGTCCCTCTGAATAGCAGCACAACCCTCTGGTGTATCAGCCACTCCTCCCAGTTTCGTAGCATCAGCAAATATGCTGAGGGTGCGCTCTGTCCCTTCATCCAGGTCACTGATGAATAAGTTGAACAATACTGTACCCAGTTCCTCCTCAAAACACTGCTCTTACAACAAGGAAGCTGGTCTCTGTCCAGGATGCTGCTATTTCAGCAGATTCAGGATGAAAAGGAAGGCAAAGCTGTAGTCCAATCTAGCTGGGGGGAATCACGGGTGAAATTCCACCGGTCTCAAAACATCTAAGCTGCACATATGGTAGTAAACCATTTTAAGAGCAACAATGCCCCCTGCCTGTCTCCATTCCAAGGCTGTCTTTGTATTCCTTTGAATTTTCCTGCCTCAAAACAGAGGATTTAGGTCTGTCTCTGTTCTCCTACCACATCCAAGACACCAAGCTCCAGGTTTAGATGAGATGGGACTTTCAGGCCTGGATTCTGCTTCAACATGGTGTAGAGCAAGGGTGGCCTCACTGAAGTCATTGAAGTCCCTCTGCTGTGCAACTAGAACCAGGGCTCAGTAATGGACAAACTAGGCCACTTTCAGAGACTCACATCCTCAGGAGCATTTAGGAACTCAGCTCATTCTGGTTTTGGTTTAATAAACTACCCTGATAACCTCATCTTGCATCTCTTTTAACTCCTTCACATTTGCCAACCTCCCACTGTGCCAGAGAGAGGATACTACCCAGATCTTCCCACTGACCTGACCAGGGTGCTCAGTATCTTCTGGCTCTGAGCTAAAGAATAGCACCTTGTCTTGACTCACTTCTTTCTCCAAGTGGAGAGAACAAGCAAAGACTGAGGAGAGGCATGTCATAGTGTCAAAGGAGGCCTGTTGGGCTGAAAAGGAGACAGAAGTGTGTGAAGAGAGGTCATGTGCAGTGAGCTGTAACCTGGGTTCCAAGGGGAGCAGGTGCTGGTTGCCTGAGTACTCGTGGCCGTGAAGAGGACTAGAAGAGCCTTTCCCCAGGGGCTGTCGTGACTCCAGGGAGCAGGGCAGGAGAGCTGTCAAAACAACTTTCCAGAGAAACAAGAGGCTGGGGTAGGATCATGGACATCCCTGAGCCAGAGCAAACTAGGAACTGGGAACGTCAAACAAGGGGCCAAGAAGCACAGCACAGGAAGAATTTGGGGGTGATGAGTCACAGACTGAGTTCAAACACAAGAACAGGCTATCACGCAGTAACCCAGTTACTGCATGTCAGCGTTACAGTCCATGTGCGTTCGCTTAGTCCATGCAAATAAGGTCATTTCAGCTAGCTTAGTGCGGTTCTCTCACATTGGCTAACTCAAACTGACTCGCATGTGCCATGAATTAAGGGTGTGCACACAGATGCCCCCCACCGTCAGCTGATAGGCGGCAGCATATTCCTCTGTGATAACTTGTCCAGTCCGTGCAAGCCTTCAACTTCGTTAAAAGCTTGATCAGCGGGAAGGGGAAACACCCTTGCATTTTAACGAAAAGCACCCAGGGCTGTGGCAAGGTAGCTGAGGAGGTCAAAGAAAGCAGGCTGCCAGTGGGATTATGTCAAACCATGCTGAGGACCCATCCCAGACCATTGCTGCCTTCCTTCTTGGACGTGCCTTCTCCAGGACCACAGCCTTCCATGTTCCTCTCCTAGGCTTGAGCCTTTTGGGCTTGGAGATGGCTGCTTGACAGAACTGCCTTGTTAGGAGGTTTCGCAACAAGCTGCCTGTGACTGTGTTAAGCAGCCTGCATCATCTGTTTTGACTTTGCTAGATTTGTCTGTGTTCAATATATTTCTCGCAAGGGTCCCAGTTCAGCCCTCATTGACGTCAATGGGAGTCAGTCCATTCTCTTCAGTGAGAGCGAGGGCCATCCCCTGGCGCTTGTATTTCAGCTGTTTCATTTCAGTGCCCAGCCCCATACACCTCTCCTACACACATCCTACTTCAAACGCTACCTTTCCTGTCCTTTCAACATGGTTTGTGGGTCTAATCTTTCTCTCCTTGCCTACTAACAGATCCTACCCCGGACTCAGTCCTTGTTCTCCCTGACAAAGTATTGCTCTCATTTGTTCTACATTACTCATCTTGATTTTCTGAGCACCTTCAGCATCTTATTTCCTCCGATTGACCCTTATCAAAGTTTCTGTGACTTAAACATAGACAAAGCAACAAAGTTTTGTTGGCTGGCCTTTCTGCCTGGGAAATATCCTTCTAAAGCAAGTCATCCACATTGACAGTAAAGGCGGCTTTAACTCTAGTTAATTTTATTTCTGCATTAGCTCCTCAGTGAGCAGTTCTCATCCTAACTTAGATCTCTGTGTGGGTAATTATCAAAGGGGAAGGCTGGACAATCACCAGGAGAATGAGCATCTGGTTTCAACACCCCACTTTGTTAGGGATTCCCACTGAGATTTTGGAAAAGCCATTTAAATTATTTGATCCCTCCTGTAAAACTAGGAATTGTGCTCCCCTTTCTCCAGGGGTTTTGAGCAGCTCATGTATGATATCCACACAGTACTTCTGAGACCACTATTAACATCTCATGTGAGGAATTTTGCATCCCCAAGCCTTTGTGGGTTAGCACCATAGCTGCTTCTAAAACACTTCAAAACTGGACTAAGATGCAAATTATTAGCTGATCACCCACTACATAAACCTTTCATCACATCTGGGGACTGCCAGAGGAGAGACAGGAGAAGCACGCCATGCATGCATTCTTCTAAGCCCTTTCCTAGAGCACTTACTGCAGCAATGCTGGAGAGAGGATCCCTGCACTAGACAGCTCCATGGTGTGACCCAGTACAGCCTTGCTTAAGTTCCCACATTCATCTTGGAGCCAAACTGTCTGTCTGATTTACATTATCCTAAAGAAGATCTTGAGTTAATGACACTAAAATTCTCCAGAGAAGACCCAGCTCATAGAAGAGGGAAAAAGACAAGGAATGAAGGAACGACTGGAACTCTTCTCCTTCCACATTCCATCTGGGATTGGATGGAGCTGGCTCTAATTACACTGGTGGAGCCCGACCCTGCTTGTACTTCTAAGGCTGCCACAATATCTCCCAGTGCCGGAGATGCACTCTCAGGCAAAGCAGGAAGCAGATGGGCTAAGCGCAGCACCCCCACCTCCCTGTGGCAGGCACAATTTGAAAAAAGGGGATCAGTTTTATCCATAACAGATATTCTGCTGGAAGGGGGGCAGACTTCCTGTGAACTTCAGCAGTGAGAAGGGAATGGGCAAAGCATTCAAATAGCAGTCAGACACGGTTCCAGGAGAACAGTTTCAAGATGTGGCTCTGTCCCAGTGATATGCAATCATGGAGCATTCAGCCTAAGGAACAATCCCATATCCCATAGGATTTAGAAATGAGAAGGAAAGACAATGCTTCAAAGCTGATGTTGTCCAGGGTACCCCTGCATACGATCTCCCTGAGGAATTGTAGAGCCCCATTAACTCTGTTGCAGGGAAGGCTGCTCTAATTAAAGCACTCAGACACAACCTCCAGCTCACAGGCACAGTCACAGGGAATGAAATGTCAAAGCCAAGGCCAGCAAGGATTATGTTCCCCCAGTGCTTCACCTGCACAGTACCGCCACCAGAGATAAGCAGAGAATGGAGCCATGCAGTGACACTGCTGTTAGACTAGAGAGTAACTAGGGATGTGAGGAAGTGGGAGGAGGAGGGATGGAAAAGGTGATCAAGGGCTGTCAGAGCCTAGCTCAGGTGGGAGCTGAGCAGAAATGGCAGTGTATCCACTATTTATGAGGAGCAAAGTGTTACAGAGCACAGCTGGGCCTGGACTACCTTCACCAACACCACAGCCTGACAAGCTCCTAATAAAACCCAACACAGGTTGACTTGGGTTCTCCTGGTGCTCCAGAGTAGCAGCTCCCCCATCCCCACCTGGGGCTCACATGCACTGTGAAGCAAGCACTTCCCCAGTATCTCACAGTGCCCAAGGCCTCCAGTGCTTCCCTGTTCATTCACATAGCTCAACTGAGTGGCCCAGGAGTGGATCCATGCCCTTACCACTTAACCTGCCCTCCCCAGCCCCACCTCATCACACATGCCTCCCCACTCCAAGCAGGAGATGGAGTACGCCCACGTCTGTTGTTGTTGGTTTTGGCTTGGCAGTAGCCAGCTGCTTCCAGCAAGAGTGGTATGAATAATTGCCCAATTAACTGGAGGAACTTGCAGATGTGTGTTTGCTTTCATACCCATCCAGCCCCCCTCAATCCCACGTGCCTAACACCGTGGAGAGCAGTGGGGGTGGGAGAGCCAAGGCTCTGCTAGCTAGCACAGCAGCATGGGCCGGGCTAGCCTGCTGCCAGGCTCAGCTTCCCCCTCCATCCCCACCTCCTTCCCCCTCTTTAAATGGGGAAATGGTCTTTTTAATGACCCAAGGGAGAAGGAAATTTGCCCTGCCTGCCAGAGCATGGTTATGCATGCCAAAAGCCAAGCAAGCAGAGAAGAAAGCTGATCCCATGTTATAATTTTTATCAGGTGCACACACAGTGAACCCTTTTAAGGCAGGTATTTTTTGGTCTTTTTTCCTCTTTTTCCCATTTATCTTGCACTAAGCAGTGGTTTTAGTATCACCCAGACTGCTTTCACCCTGCAGGATGCACTGAAGCATTTCAGGATTGTGGTTCTACTCTGTTGTCAGTGGGACCCAGCACTAGGATTGCCACACAACCACTTCACCCTGTCTGAAAAAGAGGGTTCTCTCTGTGGGGTCTGGGTGAAGATTTGACCTGGGCATGGGGTGTCTGGAACTCAGTCAACAGAATAAGGCCAAACATTGGCTCAGATCCTACAGATGATGTGAGCTTCCCATCATCCCTTGCTCACACAAAAAATGTAAGAAGTGGATTTCTTCTCCTCTAACTTTAGCTGTATGAAAGATCAGCACCCAGTCTGACCTGAATATCTAAGCTCTAGTAAGTAGAAACAGAAGCAGCTCCAGAGTGACCTGTTTCATCTTAGGTGTCTAAGACAAATGAGCTGATTCACCCTCAGGAGACTTCAGTCTCTCTCCACTGCATAGCACAGATGGAGCTTAAAGGACAAAATTACACCAGATGGCAAACTTCTGGACAGCTACCACATGGGGAAATGAATGCCATCCAAAATATGAGCTCTGCCCATCCACTGCATGAGTCAGGTAACTCCAGGTCAAGACATTCTCCTAGACCAAAACCTCAGCCTTGGGACGCTTCAGAGTCGATGGCCAGAAATTATGTCAGCTAGGGGTGATAACTCTATTTAAAGCTGACATCATCTTGGCATTGTGGGCAGCATATGGACTCCTTGCATCATAGGACTCCTGAGGCCTAATCTTGCAAAGCTTTGATGGCTACCAGCAGACAGTTCCTGGGACTTAAACACCTACACTACCACGACTAGAACATGTACTTTAACACCAGTACATGCATGCATGCACGGGCACTGTTGAAGAAGGTGGTTCATAAGACCTGCTTTTCTGCCAGCAGCTGGTAAAGAATGGACCTGAAAAAAAGAGGACAAACTCCCGTGTGATCCTTCTGCATGGTGTACAGAGAGCCTGGCTCACTGCAGACCAAGCAAATCCTCTCTCTAACTAAGCACATTCAAAGAAAATGTGCCCCCAGAGCTGGCGAAATGATTTGGACAATGTTCTGCTTCCTGCATCCTTTGAATCAGGACAATTGGACAGGGCAGACAGCCAGACTCAATACCTTTAAATGATGAAAGATGATGTTTTTCTGAGAGATGCTCAACAGCCAATATTAACTTTTCAGTAATCAGCAAACAGCCCAGTGGTCAAAAACACTTTTCCATGATGAATTTCTATACCACACATCTCAGGATTGAGATGTAAAGTCTCATTTCTCACAGGTCTCTTTTCTACCACTGGAAAAATTACTGCTGCTAGGAATGACTTTTCCCTTGCCCCCTAGATTGCTATTCAAATCAACACCTACAGCAATGAAGATTCACTTGTCCCTTTCTTTCCACACCACATTTCCAGATGTGATGAACTAAATGATCTGGATGTTTGCTTCAGGGTATGAACCTGGTTGCTACAGAGCAGGTACCTGCTGTAACATGTTCCTTTCAGAGGAGTTACTCATGGCTTGTGACCCTGTCTACTACACATCTGGCAGCTTGTGCAGTACTGTATTTGTCCTTCTGGGAGAGGACAGGGCATCGGAGCCCAGGAAGAAGGAGGTGCCATACATATTAGGAAGATGAGGAAGGCCAGGGCTGAGATCCTGGTCAGAGGGGTGAGACTATACAGGACCAAAGGAAGTAAAAACTGGGGAACTGAATAAACTCTCAACGGGGGACAAAACTGTTTTTTTCTAAGGACAGTAAGGCCTTACATCTGTCCCGCACCTTTTGTCTCAGACATGGGGCAGGGGCATTGAGCCTGACCTCCCACAGTGTTGCAGTCAGAGGGCAGAGAAAGCTTTTGGGCTATGCAGTATTTTGCAAGGGTGGAACAACTGGTTTCCCCTCTCCCTCCCCACCACCCCACAGGGCTCTAAGTGGGCCATAAACGTTTTCAGCATGGCACTTTACCAAGCATGCACCATAAATTACAGTCCCGTGCCGATAATAAGTCAGGTAATAGCGCCACTTTTTTGTCCTGCCAACTGCACAAAAGGTGGCAGAGGGGAGGGAGGAAGGTGGGGGGAGATGCCTATTAGCACCAGGCTGGATTTTACATGGATGGAAATTGTTTGTTCAGCTGGAAGTGAGAACAGTCCTTAATCCAAGAATACGTGCTAATGAAAACAGAGTGTGCAGAAGGGGTGGGGGGAACCAGCACAGAGTGGCAATTCACGCTCAGGCACAGGTGTGAGGGCTGCAAGGGACCAGGCCTGGGTTAGAGAACGCATCAAGCCTGCTTTTGCTCTGGCTTCTTTTCACACCTTTTGGAAACACTAATTGCAGATTATGCTTTGCTGTAGGGGAGAATACAGACGGGTCTGAGAGCACCCAGTACCATGGACTTTGGTGCACAGTCCACTTGCCAGGCAGAGATAGGAACCTGCCCCGGCAAGTGGATTTTGCACCAAGATCAGTGGACTCGGTGCCATTTGGCTGGGAAAGCAGGGAACCCACGCCAGCCATAGGCCGTCGGGGCACTTCACCTTCTTCTAATTCTTCACTAGAGTGGGTTCAGTTTATTCTCAGGTCTCCAGAAAGCAAAACAATGAGATCACAGCCTGGCTTTGCACTTGCTTGCCCAGCCACCTCCACTGTGAACTCTGAGGGCCCCTCCCCTCACTGCTCCCACTCCATCATGCAATGTGGCAAAGGTACCCTAGACCTAGAGTGCAGGTTAGCCAGCTGCACAAGCAGAGGCACCTTACAGCTCTGCTAGGGATATAACTGCCAGAAGAACAAAGTTCCAGTTTGCCTGGTGAAAGTCAGCAAGTCCCTTGAGAAGCAGTGCTGCATTTGGGATGGTGCAGAGGAGTATAGGGTTAAGGAAGGGCCTAAGACAACATCAAAGACAGTGCAGGGCATAAATCAAGCAATATTTATTTATTCATCCAGGTCTGTAGAATGTGCCTCACCAATAGTCCCTGCTTATGCATCCCCAGCTTTTTCAATATACCTGCACATCAGAATAAACCAAACTCCCTCAAAATCCCCTGCCAGAAAAAGCTTGAGAAAATAGACAAGCTATCTCTGAGACCTCAAAGGTCAGCAAGCAGGCATTCCACAGATGGAGCCAAATTTCCCAAAGAGGAAAACCCTCTGCAATGAACTCTCTTCCTCCAGATCCTTCAGGAGTTGGCAAGAGTGCCCCAAAGGTGCCAAACAGTCAGATGGATCTCTGTGGGCCTGATCCTACAAAGGCAATGTGCAATAACAATATTGCAATAGCAATACCTGCAGTCAAAGCAAGACGCTTAGAGGCAATCACTGCATGTTTTGGAATACCCAATATAATACGCTGAGAGCATGCTATACATACCACCATACAGCTACGTCCTGGCCATTTCATGAAGGGGAATCAGAGCCATCCAGAAAGGAAGCTGCTAAACCACTCCTAACAAATCCCCTGTGCATGCCAGTATCAAAAGCTAACCCTTCCCATGGAGCTCACAGTATCAAAAGACAACCACCTACCCTTCAGGAGGGAAGGCAGGAAGCAGCATAGCTGGGGAGAGGGAAGGGACAAAGAAACAGGGAAAGTCAGCTGCAATCTGTCCAAATGACCAGGAAACAGAGTGTCCACCGAGCGCTTGCTGGGGCCCACAGAGAAATGGGTGGTTGCTTTTGTGACAGTGCCCCCTGACTCCTCATTGAAACATCCACCAGCACTCTCCCAATTTGGGCACGTCAAAAGCCTCACCCTCACTGTCAGGAAGAACACCAGCAGCTCACCCAGGGGGAGGAGCCAGGTCTGGCTGCTGTGGATGGAAGAAAAGATGATTCACACAGCAAGTTTCCCAATAAGATAGCAGCATGTGATAGAAAAAATTTTTGCTTAATTATCCCACGGTAATTCCCGGTTTTACCCACAGGAGGTCACACTTTGCAGGCTTATCAGCCTTCAGTGCAAGCAGCTCCTGTGCAAGCAGCATTGCAACGGGACCAGCAGAGCCAGTTTTTCTAATCCAGCTCAGGGTTTGGCTTAAGCACCTTCTGGACACCCTGGCCTTCCCTGATGATGCTCTGTCCACTCTCCTAGCTACCCTAAGAGTGCTAGCCTCCTCTTGAAAGCTGCTGTACACCCATACAGTTTTCCTCTGTGAAAGCCTGTTCCACCAACTCAGCCATTCCTTGCTTTCTTCTCCTTTCTTGCTTTCATTTCCTTTCTCAATCCAGCTTTCCAGTCCCTCCATTGCCCCCACCAAATAGACTCCATTATATCCCCTATCTAGACCATAACTCTAGCCTGGTTTCATAAGAAAATGAGATATGTACCTACACTGGAGGAATTTCTGTTACATGTCTCAGGAAAATGAACGGCCAGGAAGAACAGCGACCTCATGCAGAGACAAGATTCCGTGTAAGCTCACCCATTACTAGTCTTCAATGAATACACAGAGAGACCAATCTCAAGACACAAACCCATAGGAAACCAGGCTTCATTGGACATCATACTTGTGAAACTTATTTCACGCCACATAAAAGTTCTCCAACACTGAGAGAAGTTGCCGATTGCCAGCCCTACAGACAGACTCCTTCATTTATCCCCAGAAAGCCTTTGCATGCTCATTGTCCTCATTGACTACAGGGTCACCAGGACTTACTCTAGACTTTGAGTTACTGCAGAGTTCAGTAGTTAGAGCCTGAGCATTCCTTGACTTCTGTAAAACCACCAGGAATGAACACCCTTCTCCAGGAACAAAAGTAGATCCCCTCAAATATGTATCACTCACACCGCACTATCTGCCACTTCTTCAGCTTCTACCAGCCCACAGGCTGCTTTTTTTTTTTCATCTTGTCATCACACACGCCTCCTCACAAGCATCACTGCCCCAGTCTGAAAGATCTCCCTGGAATGACCTTATCTCCAAGGAGGACTCTGTCTCCTTGAATACCATCACCTATGGCACCTGGGTTACTGGGATGGTAAAAACTCTGAGGCAATGGAGAGACTCAGCCTTCACCATTATTCTCCTAAATTATCTCCCAGTAACACATTGCCAAGCATCAGTACAGGAATTTGGAGAGAGCCTTCAATTACTTCTACTTTCTGAACACTGAAAACAATGTTTTGATTAAAGGGTACATTCAGTTTGAATCATATTTCACTCTTCAGCAAAGAAATCCCTAAATTCCAATCCATTTCCCTGTTCCTTGGCTTGCTTCTCTAAAGTCTGGCAATCCCCAACTTTATTTGCAGCATGTGCACACCTTTTCCCTGCCTCAGTTTCCCTTGTGAAACATGAGGAAACCAGCACTGTCTTACCTCAGAGGGTGCCATGAGCCTAAATACACACAGACTACAAAGGATCAAAGTGCTACAGTGAAAGGGTGTTATAAATATTGAACATGGCTGGAAGCTTTTCATCCCCTTACAAAATCATATAGAATTTTGCCTACACATCCCTGCTTTCACACCTTTCCATCTACTTTCATCCTCTTTTAAACTTGCTTTCCTTGCTAACTCTTTAACTTCATTTGGTGTAGGGGACACAATTTCTTTCCAAGCAAGTGCCTTCTAAGACCCTTTGGAACTGAATACAAGTGAATGTCAAATTATATATTTGATGTTGCATCTGCTTTGTCACAGAACTTACGTTTGGATAAATGAATGATTTCTCAGTTCCATTTCTGCAAATGGTTCTATCATGTGCTTCAGAATGACATGAGTTCATCACTCTCCACAGCAGCATTCTGCCAGTAACAAGCAAGCCCTGAAGGAAGTGATTATTAACAGGTCTGCTTTCAACCAATGATGAGCTTAGTCATTCTTTGAAAACATCAGGACTGTCACTATCTTCTAAAGCACTAGCCTCTGTCAGAGACAAGACACCCAGCACTCTGTTTTGTCACCACAGTGCCTGGGACCCTATCTACCATTTCTTCCTGGCAGGAAGGATAGCATATCTTCTACCTTACTTCTGTTCACTACCCAGTAGTTTTAAGATATATATGAGAAGGAACCCTCACTTAAGACACCCACCTTTCCCTTTAAAATCCAACTGCAACGACAGTTTTTGTTTTATGTATTTTCGTGTGTTATGTTTCATTACCGTGTCTTATACTTTTTGTGGTCCTTTGTGGTTCCTTTTAGATTGTAAACACTCTGGGTAGGGGATTTGTTATCTGTTTGGCGAGAGCCTGCATTACCAAGTTGTGTACGTTTACAACGCCATATAAAAGATTACTGCTTTATTGGTCACTTAAGCATTCCTAGTTAATAATCTTTAATGTGGCAGTTATTTATGCAGTCATAAACAGAACACTGCTGCCAAGTCAAGTCAAATAAACACTATGGAAGTCTTTCATATTTAAAATGAACTGATTTCTGTTCCAGCCATTTCAGGCTTTGCAGAAAAACAATCACTTTGTTACTGAGCACTGAACTACTCAGATCTTGAAGTGTCCCTAAAGCAACATTTATACCTAACATTTGCACTGAGTTTTCCATCTGAGGACACCCAAGTCTATTGCAAAGCTGGTAAATAGTGCTCTCTACAGATGAGGAAGGAAAGGTAAGTAACTCAGGTTGGTCCAAAGCACAGCTGCATGCAGAATCACAAGCTCAAGCCTGGTGCCTTGGCAACCTGACTTGATTTTGTTGGCTTCACCCAAAAATCTGCAAACACCTGCCAGCCCTACCTGCCTACAGTACCAGCATCACCCCTCACAACCACCCCTCCCAGCCCTTCATCACTGCCACCCTGCACAGCCACCCATCACCCCCCCACAGCCACCTCTCACTGCGATCCCCTTCAGCCAGCCCCTCACAGCAACCCCTCACCACCACTCCTGGCACCCCTCACAGCCTCCCCTCGCTCGCACCGCCCAGCCAGTAACCCTCACAGCCTCCCCTCGCTCGCACCGCCCAGCCAGTAACCCTCACAGCCTCCCCTCGCTCGCACCACCCGGCCAGCAACCCTCACAGCCTCCCCTCGCTCACACCGCCCAGCCAGCAACCCTCACAGCCTCCCCTCGCTCGCACCGCCCAGCCAGCACCCCTCACAGCCTCCCCTCGCTCGCACCACCCGGCCAGCACCCCTCACAGCCTCCCCTCGCTCACATCTCTCTCCCACACCCCTCACAGCCTGCCCTGACAGCTCTCAGCTCCCCTCACTCACACCTTCTCCCACGGCCCTCACGAGCTTGCCCGAGGTAGCTGCCCCTGACACCTCGCACCAAGCAGCTCACCCCAGCAGCGACGCCTCCCAGACCCCCGGGCTCTGCAGCACCCACACCCACTGCCCACACCGGGGACGACTCAGGGCAGCCCCACCCGTTCTCCTTGCCAGTCCCCGGCCCAGCCTAGAGCCCCGCACAGCCCCAAACCGCGGGGAAACGCCGGGAACGTGCCGGCTCTCCACTCGGCCATGGCCAGCGGGGCGCATGCGCGCGCCCCTCCCGCCGCCGGCCGACTGGTTTGCGCATGCGCATAGTCCGGTCTGTCTCTCGCGCCCTCTCCCCCCATCCCCTGCTGAGGCACGCGCCGGCGGGCGGCGCGCGTGCGCGGGAGCGCGCGGGCCTGACAGGAGCCGCGGTAGCTCGGCGGGAGGTGGCGGGGTAAGGGCGGCGGCGGAGCGGCGAGGGGCCGGGGGCCGCGCTGGAGCGGGCGGCCTGGGGGCTCCGGGAGAGCGCGCTCCCCGGAGGACGTGGCGGGATGGGGCGGGCTCGCTTCCGCCGGCACCGAGAGCGGCCGGGGGTCGCGGCCGGCGGCGGCGGGGAGGTTGGGGGCGGCCGCCCGGCGCCGCGGCGGCCCCCGGGCGGGCAGCCAGGCGCCGCCGGTGCGCGGCCGCGGCGGGCCCGCAGGGGCTCCGGGCGGGCGGCTCTGCTGGAGCCGCGGCCCCGAGCTGCTCTCGCCGTGTCTGCTGGGGTTTGCCCGGCTCCGCGAGGCCGCGGAGCAACTCGCGCTGCTCCGCCTATGCCACAGCGAGCGGGTGCGGTGCCTGCTGTCGGTGCCCTTTCCTTTGCTTGATGCCGCGCTCGGTGCAGGCGAATGAGCGGTTTTGTTCTTAGGGATGCAGCCCCTGGAGCTCGTAATCAGCTCGCGTGTTGCTATCAAATTTGTGTTAGTGAACAGCATTGTTTTGAGAATTTGCTTGTGCGCTAGTCATGACCAGAGGGCTTCAGCAAGTCATAACGTACTGCTGTTATTTCTGTCCTACAAGTACTTATTTTTTCCAGTGGTAGAATGTTAAAAATTAAGTGAAATTTGGCACATATCAGGCTGAAAGATTTAGCTCCTGGTTAATACTTGAACTGTACTAATAGATTACCTGATGATGCTTACTATCCTTTTCCTACAAAATATCCGTAGTTACATCGTGCAACACTGGCCTAATTTATGCAGAGCTACAGTAAAAAGTTTGGGATTAGATCCTTAGCTTGCTTTTCTGGGTGTTTTAAAGCCCACCATAAATTACAGCTGGCAAACTGTGTAGTTCTTCTGTGTCTGAAAGGGAATTGTTCCATAATGATTATATTCTTCACTCATATGTGCCATCGAGTTTGCTGAAAAGCTGACTTTAGGAGACTTTAAATTTAGCATTTTAATTTGTTCTAGTGTGTCTAGACTTCAGAAGGTATTTAAATGCCCTGTAGGTGCTTTTTAATGTTAATGTGCAGATTAATACTCTCTTCTATTATTTTTTTTACTACAGAATGTTTCAAGTCCTGGGCATGATGTGAAGACGAATCCTATGATTATTGGTAGTGCTGATCCAAGTACGTACAATTTAGACTTGTTCTGCCAGCTGTTACTATTTAATGGGGCAGTGTATATTCACATAAAGGCTGTTTAAACCCAAAAGTTTTGTTCTGCAGCTTCTCCCTTGAATATTTTAAGATTTCTGTTGGGAAAGTAAAATTATCTTACCAGTTTATTTTTGTGTTAGTCTTTATCTAGGATTTGTTCTCTGAAATATGTATATGTATACAGATACTTAAGGAAAAGAATTTTATTGGAATACTGAGGCTGCCAGTATCTTATTTAATTTAACATCAGATTTAGGGTGCCCACTATAATTTACCAGGATGGTCCTCGGTCTTTCTTGGCCTTCCAACAAGTGAGTAAGTAACTAAGTGCATATAGTAAACTTAGTTTACTCTAACCCTAGGCAGTGTTAGAAGGCATCAAGAGGGCTATTGATGTTGCAGGTACAGGCTTGGATTCTGACCAGATGATGTATAGCTGTGATGAGGGGAGAAATAGGTGGTTTTATATAGAACTATATTATCTTCAAACCTTGTATTTTTGGGTCCAGTTCAGTTTCTAGAGGAAGCTAGAGCATTTGAAAGTTACTCTGAATTACAGGCAATCCCAATAGGATTGTCAAAGTATTCGTGCCTATGTAGAGCACAGAAATGCATGGTTTGTGTCTAGGGCTCTGTATTGCCAAAAAAAAGGAATTCCCAGTTGTGAGGGTTTGCTTCTTTGTGCAATCACTAGCAGTTAGATAGAAATCTGTTGCAACAGTTCTCTAAGAGAGTTACTTTTCAGGGACAGCGCTGATAACTTAAGTTCAGGTGTTCCAGCAGCATTTTATATTAGCTCCTTGTAGCTTCCAAGCAATACATGATACTCTTGTCCTTTGTAATTTGCAAAATGGCAGTGGCTAGAGTTGCACAATAGTTGACTATTTGGAATCTTTGTACTGAATGCCTTTTATATCATTAATATTTGAAAATTTGCAGGTGTGTTTGCTGCTAGAATTTGAACACAGGGGAAAGCAACTTTCTGCTTCTTTTTATGCTGTTAATAATTAAAATGCTACCAAGTAAATGTTTGTAAAGGCTATCTCTGGACCCCTCCTGGAGATAAGAGTCTCTGATCTTCCCAATYCTCTCTTATTGCAGCCTTGATTTTCTCCCCTTGGCTGTCTTTGCTCCTTCATTCTTTTAATTTGAAATCTTCAGACAGTCTCCCTCCCTTGTTCACCTTTGTCATTTGATTTGTAAAGTAAACTGAAAAAATGCTACTCCTGCACTGAAATTAATGTATGCGTAAATTCAAGGCAGACAGACAAGCAAGTAAAGCAAACCAGTGCATACTGCTCATGTCTCTCACTGTCTCCAAAACCAAGGTTATTGCAGTCTGATAATACTACCATGGCATTTGCTTAAATCCATAAGTGCCTTTGCTTCAGTACTGAAGCTGAATAGAGTTAGGGACCAGCAAATTATTGGCGGCAGACCATAAAATTAGTTCTTGCTATTCTTCTAGTTCTTTAGAATACATTCTGCTCTACCTGCTAGGTTGGAGAGGCCATTAAAAATGCTTGTGTAAGGTTATATGGATGCATACTCAGAAGCAGACAGGCATATTTTATCACTTGAAATAGATAAACTATGTTAATGGTCTGAAAGAAAAATAGCTATTTATTCTTCATCTCTATATAGCCTTGAATTGTGACTGAGATCTAAAGAACTAAAATTTCCTTTAAATGTCTGACATAATTATTTGAGTATGCCTTTATTGTCAAGTTTAACTGGAATATTCTCATAGATTTTGCATAGTGGAGTGGGGGGGGAAGTTGGGGGGGGGGGGTTGTTTTGTGATGTTTAGAGTTTATGTAAGGAATGCTAGTCTTTAGCCCTTTAGTCCTTTTGTACTTGTCCAGATAGTCACGTGACCTTTCTGATATAAAAATAGGCATAGTTAATTGCACTATATTAATGATTGACTTGCTTGCATTCCATGTGTATTGATAGGAGTGAATGCTGGTGATGTCTAACTGTGGAATCAACTGTTTTAAATTGTCTATGCGACTCATCTCATTTGTTCTCCTCTTATTTAAGCTGCTGGAGTAAATGTTTCTCATTATTTTGCTCCAAGGCAGCTACCTGGCCTTTAAAACATGCTGCAAAAGGCCACCTGTTGTTGATACGCGCTCAACAGGCTAAGAAGAAATTTCGTAAACAGTCTGTATCTGTATTAATGAGCATACCTATCTATCCTTAGTGCACATGCAGCTATGTTATGTCAGCAAATAGGTATAACTTCTGTGTAGCTACACCAATACTGGATTATCTTGTTAAGAGTTGTTCAGGGGAAAAGCAACTGACAGAAGAAAGAACTCATAAGTGCATGAACTTGCTGCAGTGACCTTATTTCACAGTAAAGTAGAACTTGGTTATCTCCAAATCTGCTAGGCTGAATATCATTCATTTTAAAAGAAAACCAGCATTCATCAGATTAGTTATTACTTCAAGCTTTTCTTCCTAATAGGGCAAGGGACTGGTTTATTGCCTCCCAACAAGTTAGCTGATCTAAACCCATACTCCACTGCATAGCTCAGAATATAGTTGTTTTTGTTTCAGAACTAGGAATCTAATACCTAAAAAGAGAAATATTGCGAGCTGCAAAACCAGTATTCTGATGTCCTCCACCCATGCAGAAAATACCTCTCTTAGACAGTCCTGGGAAGAAAGATGCTCTCCAGAGATAGCCTGTTCAGTGCGGAATTTTGTTGTTTCTATAATTTCATAGACAAAACACTTTATAACATTGAGTGAGAGCTGTAGAGAAAAAAAGCAATAGACTATAGTGAGAACACTGGCTAAAAATATTTATGACAAAGGTGTCCCAAGCTGTAATTCTACCTTCGGTTTTAGAGACTGAAATGATTTGTTTATATTGTAAGCAATTTAATAATGGTTAATTGACTGTTCTTTATTGTGAGGACATTTGTCCCCTTGTTCTTTACACTGCAAATGCAAATAGTTGGAAGCCACGCAGTGCAGCCAGGTACCTCTTAAAGGTATGGAGATATACTGCACAGCCGATGATGCCTGCTGCATTGTTTTTTAACTCTGGCTTTTTCTTCCCCCTCCTCCCCTCTTCGCCTCTATCAGTAGACCCTGCTATTGTAACACAAGTGAATAAGTCATAAGAAGATCTGTACAATGATAAGTTCCAAGGTAAAGATTAAAAAAGCACTTCAGTCAGATTTTTTTCTTTTTCTTTCTTTTTTTTTTTTTTTGTAATTTATCTTCACTATATACAGAAATTACTTGTTTTTCCCTGAGGAAACAAGATTCCTGTAGTCATGCTATGTGTCTCAATATGCCTCTAAGCCTGCGCCTCTAGCTTTCACTTTGAATCCATTGGCCAGTGCAGCAATATTTGACAGAGGAGTCAGCATGTCAGATATATTAAGTTCCCTTAAGTTTACTTGAAATCAGCACATGGATAAAGAACACCATGAATCCTCTCCTTGCATATCATGTATTCTGGCCCTTTAACTGTCTTAAGGGCTCTCTAATGGGACTAGTCTTTCCAACGTTTTGCCCAAAATTTTGATGTTAAAAAAAAATCAACAATCCATCTGTTATAAATGCCATTTAATGTAAAATCATAATTGAGACAAAGCATGACTAGTTTAGGATTCTACATTGTCAGCCTTCTCAGTGTAAGATGCTTTTTCTGTACTTTTTTAGACCCAGAGGAGACTGCCAACAGAAATATGTATTTTTGATTATGGATTTCTCAGTGAAATACTCTTAAATACTCAGAAAGTTCAAGTATGTTTTGTTTACCTTATTGTTCATTGCTCCTTGCCTTTTAGGAGGGCATAACTTTGGAAAGACTACAGAAATAACTATCAAAATGAGGCAATATAATGTTCAAGATCTCTGAAATGCAGTTGCTGGCATTCTTCCTGAGATTAGATCCTCCTTTAATTGTAAGGTGCACTTGGAAGTGCTTGGTGTTGGTGTTTGAGCCTTCTTCTGTGTGCAGGATAATTCATCCCTTTTTGTTGTTTCAGGAGGGGTATTCTCTCTTATTAGGGAAACCAGATTATTGAAGCTTTTCTGAGCAATCTTGGGAAAAGGGAGAAAGTCTACAGGGTTTTACTGAGCCAGAAGAAAATAAATTTGTTTATAAAATGACAGCTTTAATTTTGTCACTATCATATGTTCATGTAAGTGTAAATCAGCTTTTGTTTTCCCAAAAAAAAAAAAAAAACTCTAGACCTTTAGCGCTCAGTGCAGAGAATAATAAAACAGTCTGAGATGACTGATTTTCCTACTTCTCCTACTTCAGCTGCCCACTGAAATTACAGGGACACAAAAATTTACTTTGGAATAAACAGGATTGTTAGTGATAACTGCTGGTATGAATACAAGGTACCTTCCCACTTGTTTGCTACGAAGGCAAGGAATGCACACAGGCAATTTCCATAGACTTGCTGACAGAGTAAGAACTTTTGTGCTAGGTTATCCCAGGGTCACTGCTTCATCTGCCCATTATCTAATTTAGGTATCCCTTAAGCACTCTGGGACTGCCGGATTAAGGCTTTCTGTATCCATATATTGCACTGGGAGGTCTTGAAACAAATTAAACATGCCCTATCAATTAAATTAACAGAAGAATTAAATTGACTTAAGTCTCTACACTGTTTTTACTGCTGTGATTACTTTTTTTTTTAAAAACAAAATCACATAACTTTTGATGACATCAGGAACTGGGGGGGGTTGGCCTGTTTCCTTAACAGACTTTGAATGTCACAGTTCATATTTTGAAACTGTTAGAAGAGAGAATGTGCAGGGTTCGTCAATATGGACACCCTTTTGAGGCATATGAACATTGTGAAGAATCTGAATTTGACCATTAGTTTTAAAAAATGGAGTATGTTCATATATAAGTGTATGGACAGTGCAAGTTGAGCCTATGATGAGCTAATTTTGCTTGTACATCATTTGAACAACAAAGACTTCCCTGCAGCCAAGGCTCCTAATCCTACATGGCCAGCCTGGTGAACATAGGCTAAATTCTACATGGAAAAAGATACTGTTTTATGGAACAGGAGGATAAAAAGGAAAAGAACCCAGTTTAGATAAGGTATAGATCGTGACTGGCAGATTTTTCAAGTTGTCTGGAGGAAAGTATATGGAACTCTGCAAAAAGGTATGTTCATCTCCATAGAGCAGATTGAATATTCCTCTGTCAGCATGATACTAACCAATACGGAGTCCAATGACAGGGGACTCCAGTTAGCTATGGAACTTATTAGCATGTTGCAGTCAGGCTGACATAGCATTCATTTGGGGATCTGCAGCCACTGTACTTTGGGCTGTTAAGCATTCGAGTAGCTTGTGGTTGTGCAGATGCATCGCTGTGTGAAGACTGGCCAAGAATAGAAACTGAATGTTTCACAGAGGAAATTCCTGGTTGTGATACTCAGTCACAAAAACTATTAAAAGGGGATAATCAAACACTGTTGAAACTGGTCAGACAGTGGGAAAAACAGATCTAGGAGGTATGTGTACTTTAAAAAAAAAAAAAAAAAAAGGCTCAGGATGATGGTTTTCCTATACTAAAAGATCCATAAACATTGTCATTGTCTGTGAAATGCTTCTTATCAAGTGTCCCTTTTAATAGCTTAGGCATGACCTTCTGTAGGAACTGAGACTATATCTTCTACTTGTAAAATCCATGTGTGTTTCCACTAATGCTGTCAGCTGCTGTTCTGGACCTAATGAAACTAAACAAGCAAGAAATAAAACATGATTACGTGAACTTCTGCAGAGACACTTGGGGTAGGAGGAAGAGAAATAAATTTGTTTTCAACATAGACAAATGTAGATACTGTGTCTGGTGGGAGAACATTTCAAAGCATGGATGTTTAAAGATGTTTTTTCTGTCGTTAAATCTTTACTATTGATAAAGACCTAGAGCTTATGAACATCAAATTGACAGTTAACTTTCAATGCCAGAGAACAGAAAAATGACTCATTTTATTGCGTATGGATTTGCTGTCATGTGATAGAGCTTTCCGCAAGCAGTTACACTATGTGCCTTTGGTTGTACATAAGACTGCACTCACAAATTTGGAAAAATATAAACTGAGACATTTAGAAAGGAGAGAGGGAAAAAATGAAGGCTGAAGATTACATATTCAGTGTTAAATTTTTACCTGAGCCAGAGCTTGCCATTGGAGACTTCTGTTTCTGGTTACTTCAATTTTCAAAACGAAGGGAAGAAGAGCACAGTAAGAGAATTTGTCTTTCTTACAACTTGCAAGAAATCAGGGAAAATACAAGCAATATAGTAGGAAGAATGTATTGATTTGGCTGTTCTATTTTTAGAAATTTCCCGAAAGAAAATTATGAATTGTCATTCTGCCTTAAAACTAGGTGAATGGTACTGCTGGCAGTTGTTTTGAATGGAATGAAATGTTTGGAGAAGGGATGGACTGGACCACTTAAGTATTTTCCATTTTTCAATCTATGCTTAAATATTATAAATACTGTAAATGAAACTTTATAAAATATGGACTTGAAGTCTCTTATATTTCAAACTTAATAGGAAATCTGAAAAAAAGATTGTTATAACTTCCTGAGCCCAACTTATTTGGCTCATTATAGAACTGGCTGAATGTAGAATATGAATATCTGCTACTCTTGCATTCTGTTTTTGGAGCAGGAAGACTTAACTTTCCCACTTTCAGTGGTGGTCTTTTCAACCAGTTCAGATAAAGAAAATCTTTCTAAACCTTCAAGAAGAAAATGAATTTGCATCTTCAGTGTTGTGTTTGTGTATGTGTCTGAGCATAAACTTCCACCCTTTCAGTGGCTGAACTTAGTCATCAGACAGGCATTTTGGAATGGCACAGCTTTGGTTCTGAAATTCATTGCTCATCACCAGGTATGCCTGGCATTAGTTGATAAAGAAATTATGGCAGTGTCCATCTATTTCATTAGCATTTATTGGCAGGATTGCAGGTGTTAATTCCTGTTTCTTGGTGAAGAAATTGAATACTTTATGGAAAAAGTATGCTGTTGTATATTTCTTCACAAAAAGTTTACTCTCTAATTCTTTTTACAGCAGCTGTTGGATTTTTTTTTAATGCAACATGTAAAATAAATTTGTTGCTGAAACACAATTTCCTTTAGAAATAAAAATGAAATTTCCCCTTTTTATTTTTATTAATTATTCCTCCTTTTTGGTATGATACAGGCAGGATAGAAGCTCCTGATCTATACCTTTGATGACATTTACTGTTCTGTATCTTCTTACAGTGTTTTTTCTCTTTAGCCTTCTTTCTCCCCTTTTATGATAACAATTTGTTTTCTTTTTTTTTCCCCCTCCACAAGAGATTTTTTTTTCAGGTCTTTGTCTTGATTTTTTTTTTTAATTTTTTATTTCTGCAGTGTCTTTCGATGCTCATTGTATCAACACTTATCAAACCACAGAAGTGCTTGTGTCAGCTCAGGACAGGCAATGGGAATGAGGGGATGCTGCTTTTTGTTAAAGTGTTAGGAGAACCTGTATGCCTTGTATCTGCAAAGTATAAGTTATTGTTAGTTATCTGACCACTGAAGAGTTAAATAGCTCATTGTGTTTCTGAACTTTTGACTGTAAATAATTACATGACAGTTAATTAAAAGACCGTATTTAAGAAGGCAAGAGTACTTTCCTGGGAATATAAGCACAGGATTGTAAGGCAAGTTTTCTGTCACTGTCCTTCATATGCAACTATGATATCTCAAGAGAAATCATCTAAATGCTTGAAATGATTTGCCTTGTATCAGTCTTTATCAGTTACTCACAGAAATGAGAGGTGAATACTTATTTTGGTTCAATAGGTTCTAGACTTTGTCCCAAAGGAACGTAGAAAAACTGTGGGAAACAAATAATTAATCCCCTGTTGTTATTGATAAACTAGTATTAGAACATTATGCAGAGCCGTATTCCTGAAGCTGGCTTGGAGTCCAGCTGTTGCTGTACACAATGCCTGGAGCAATCTGTAAAGCAATCGAACTGCATTTAACCTCATTAAGGCAATCCATCAATCTCTTGTGTACTCTACTGAAAAGGATCATCACTCTAAAATATGCCAACATCATCGAGATTGTTCTCCTACACAAGTTGAGCTAGTTGCATTCAGCTGGTTTTAGCGCTAAATGGTGTGCTTAATTTTAGCTCTGATGCAATCATTCTAAATGAATTGCACCACAGTTAGTAGCTGAAGCTGTAAACGTGATAAAGTACGTTCCTGGTTTCAGGGGGAGGGGAACACTGTGCTGTCAAATGTTATTTCCAGATCTATATAGCAGAGACGTTAAGGTATGCTGCTATGAATCTGGATTCAGAGAAAACTGCAGGATGTGCTGAAGTATTGAGGAAGAAAAAAGTAACTATTAGCTGTCTTTTATTCTGCAGTATTATTATATTTTTACGTTGCTTTGTTTTTCTATCAGATTCTTTGGTGTATAAAGCAGACATCTCAGGGATGATTCAGTATTCTCCAAGGATGTAAAATCATCTACTCAGTTTTGGATTTAGTTTTCTTTTATTGGGATGAGGACTAATAGCCAGTAATCTTTTGAGGAAGCAGTTTTGATTATCTGCACATGTGCCTTCAGCACAAATGAGTTCAACCAGGTTATAAAAGTGAACTTGAGCTTTTTCTCTTGCTACATCACTACTCACCCATGTAAACAACAGAAGATACACTGCAGCTCTGAGAGGTTAGTAATAGTCTTTATTTGTAGGGCAGGAAAAGAAAACATTTGCTTTCTGTTAGCACATTATAAAAATGCATGCCAAAGGTTCAGTGGTCAGTGTCTACCTGTATTTCTACAGTACATAGCAGATAGGTGAATGGAAGATATTTGAAGAGCAGTCCTTCTTAAAGCTACTGTCCCTGGTTAAGAAGAAAAATGTTAATTTCAAAATTCAGGTTTCTTGTTATATAGCAGGTATATTGAATGTAAGTAAAGTATCTTAATAAGCTATTAACCTGTTGTCAAACTTTCAGAAGGTAGTTGCAAGGATACGTGAATAGGGAACAAGTTTATCTTGACTAACTGTATTTTGGGTTTTTAGGGGACTGTTCTATGTTTATTAAAAGCAATATCAAATCACATAATCAGGCTTTAATCAAAATTGGAATCTATTTTTGAAAAGTTTATAATGTAATTATTTCACTGCTGTGGATGTATGTACTCTGGATTTGAAAGAAATAATTGTACTCTGAAATAGTTGTAATCCAGATGTTTCAATTTGATAATTCCTGGATTTTTGGAAAGCAAAAACTGATTGTCTTAATGAACTGTAAGAAAAATTGATTATTTCTGTGATTGAAATGTCTAAAGGCACATTTCAAAACTTACTAGGTTTTTTCTACTAAAAATTACTGAAATTATTCCTAACCTTGTTAATTTTAGTAAAATCATAACCTTATTTTCTTCAATGAAGCTAAGTTATGTTTCAGATCTTCTCTTTCTCTCTCTCTCTCTCTCTCTCTCTCATATTGATGTATTTTTGGATGCTTTCAAGTTATTTTTCTTCACAAACAGTATCTGACTTCTGACTGTCATACTTTGCTTCACTGCTGTACCTTTTTGCACAAATTCTACACAGTTCTCGGGCATCTTCTGAAAGTAGCCCAAATGACAATGGAAAGAACTAGAGAGACTGGAATGGAAAATGTGGCCGGACTAGCAAGCTAAATATTTCCTAAACTCTTTTAGTCACTGACTTGAAAACATGCCAGCATCAGTTGCCATGGTCATTGCCCCGTTTTGAATTTTAATGATTATTTGCTTGCTTCATAGTTTAAATTTAACCTTGAAAGATCTGATGCCCATTCTGCAGCCATTTTGGGTATATTTTCAACATATATTTTGTAGTTCTAATTTTCACTTTTTTTTTTTAATGTTGCACTTAATGGAGCTTCCAGTATTTAGGTTATAGACTAATAGATTCAACAATCCCAAATTTCTTTGGCAGTTGCTAAGAAAAAAGTTTGTTCTGCTGGCTCTATTCTTTTGTTCTGTGTTTATTCTTAATGTTTTGTAGAAGTCAGTCTCTGATTGGAAAGGATAATGACTGTTTCCCCTGAAAGAAGGTGTATGTATAATTTTAGTCTTTGTCACTGCTATGAGGGTTTTGTTGGTGGTGGTTTTGGGTTTGTTTTGTTTTGTTTTGTTTTTTAACTTTTACAATCCCTTTATAGTTGTGTCCTCACAGGTACTTGAAAGCATTCCAGTTCTATATAATTCAGATACTGAACCATCCTGTTACCCCAGGTCCAGTTAGAGGTTACTTGCCACAATATGGTGCTAAATCCTCCAAAGTTACTTCAGCAGGAGGAAAGGAGACTTGTTGCAATGAGGAGGTAGAAATGGGTCTCAGCGCCTCTCCTGAACCATATCTTTGTACAAACAGTTTGTTCTTAAATGTGTTTTCTCTCTTCCGGCTGTGTCTTGTCCCCTTCTTTATATGGGAAAGCTGGGTAGTCTAGATGGGGGTGGGAGTTCTGACAGACATGCGCCCTTAGGCAGCCATCCATCTCTATCTTTATTCCTTAACTGGCATGCCAGCCTCCAGTCCCTCCAAATATAACAATCAGTACTGCCTACTTGCACCCCTGTGATAAGAGAGATGGGTGGGAGACAGTCCCTGACCAGTTAGTCGTTTGCTACTGAACCTGAGAAAGCCTTTGTTGCCCTTCATCTCCTGTCCCCATCAGCTCAAAGTAAATGTTACTCTTTATGTGATTGTCAGAAGAGAAAGAACTTTTATGGAAGGATCGGTGAAGAAAGATAAGGAAGTGACAGTAGGAGGAGACATAGGCTAGCTGGGATTTTCCTGAAGTTTCTTAGGCTCTTCTCTTCTGGCAAGTAAATACTCCCAGTTTGAGAGCTGCTGGCTTAGAGTAGCTGTTTGGCCCAGTATCAGTGGTTATGCATCATTACACTGAAGCACGTTAATTCTGTTGGTTTTGCGAGTACATTTAAGCTGGTCATGCTCTGGCAACCTTGGCAATGCCCCTTTCTTTGCTGTCATCTATTCTTGTAGCATCTAGAGCTTTGAATAGTATAAGCAGCCAGACCCACCTGCACACCCAGCAGATTTTCCAAGCCAAAGTGTATATAAGACTGTAAGCTCTAATCCAAAATTCTTGCAGTCTGATTTCCTTACCCTAGCCACTGACTTTGGTAAGCTGGCTGAGGAACATATGCTCATCTAATTCATTAGTTTCTAGAATGGGCAGTAACTTACAGGTGGAAAGATAACTGATGTAACCTCTAAATATGCCTCTGATTCTGAATGAGAGTTAAAATTACAAAATTAGAAAGCAAAGAGTATGGAGGAGAGAGAAGAAAGTTTACAGGAAAAAAGACAGCCAAGGCATAACTCCGAACATCTTACAAGTTGCTTCATATGATGGAGATTTTACTTAACCTTCTCTGACATAAATATAAACAGCTTCCAACGGATGATGGCAGAAGGGGGAAGCTGTTGCAGAGCAGAGACTCCAGCAAATGCAGAATAGTAATAGCCTCTTTGCTGAAGTGACCATGAACTGAATGCTTCATCTTTCTGTGCTTTGGTCACTGCCAAATAAAGGATTACATTTTTTTTCTGTGCAAGCGTATTCCAGGATTTCAGCTAAAGATAAATTTCCCTATGATTCCCATGTGGAAAATGACAAAAAAATTTCAACTTCCGAGTTCCAAGATTCTGCAATGGACTGGTATCCTACCATGATTGTCTCTGCATATCCTGAGGACATGCTCTCAGTTCAAACTGGGAGGCATCCTTTCCAAATGTCATAAGAAATCCTGCTTTCACAATTGAAGTGGGGACAACATGTTGCCTTCTTTAATTACAGACTGAGAATTAGTTTAATTAGTTTCAGACATTGAAGGATACAACAGAAACAAATGTTGACCATTTCTCTGTTGCTCTTACACTTTATAAAGACAACCCAAAAGGCATCTTTTTAATACAAAAATGTGAAATACTTGGAAGGGAAGACCTGTCTTTAAGCCTTTGCTGAAAGACACCTCTGTGTGGCTGCCAAGCTTTTAAAAGAAGAGTTAAATTTTAAAATTTCAGCATATGGTTCCAAAATACCCAGATTAATATTTAGCCAGCATCTAAAACTATCTGGATTAAACGTATTGTTTCCCAAGCTAATGCTAACTGTATGTTTATGAATTTCTGCCTACCTGAGGCAAAAYGTTTGTTTTATTTTCTCAGTAGCAAAGTAGGGAGAAAGAGTTGTCTGCCTTGATGGTGTATCTACCTTATGAGTTTCAAATCATGCTGAAGCACCTGTTGTAAAAAATACCGAGCTTGTAAGTGTCAAGGTTCCATGCATCACCTGATCTGCTGATACAGTGACAACAGAAACTTTTCGGAAACGCTTCAGTAATTGTTTCTGTTACTTTAACCTTTGTATATAACATCTTAATTGTACAAAACAGCTTGATAGGACTGTTTACCTTTGCAGAGTCCACAGCATCAATAGCCACGTGCTCCTAGCTTTAACCTAGCACTGAGGATACATTGATAGAGGTTGCAGCACTGGGCAAACCGGTTGTTTGTCCCCTTCTAGTTTTGCACTGACTTGATTAAAACCAATAGAAGTATGGGTACCAGTGTTGCAGTCATGCTGTGTCAGCTAGGACACAGATGTACTTTTACAGTGGATTCAGCTGATAAATTGTGTAAACATGTCATTTGAGGAATTAAGAGGCTAGGACCTGGTCCTTCAGCTCTTGTTCCTACTGCAGTGGACTGCATTTTTAAAAATCTTCTAATGTTGATGAGAGCAGGCCCTCTAGAGGGTGATTTGATCATAGAAGTGCATGCAAGATCAGAACCACAAGTATAGTGCAGGGAGAGAATTAGGAAGAAGTTTCATAAAGCTATTTTAAGCTGATCTGATCCTGTATTGCCATCAGAAAGGGTGGCTCTGCCTTGCAGTCGTCTTTGTGATGGCACTAGCATTGATCTGTACATCTCGCTGATCCAGCAGAAAAGAAAAATTGTACCAGATCAGCAAACTAATCTCTGTGACTGTGTGGCCACATGAGGGAAATTCACTTCATGTTGAGGTGTCCACTGGATCTACGTCTGGGCTGGCCATTGATAAACTACTTCAGCTTGAGTTATTGGCAAGTATGTAATGAAAATAAAGTTTGTGGTTTTGTTTTTGTTCTTTTTTTTTAAAGGCATGCCTCTAACTTTTTTTGCTTTAAAAAACAGTCTTGACAGTGCAGGAACAAGCTGAATGTATGTGTTTGTAAAGTAAATAGGAGATTATCTGTTATTCAAATCTCTAATTATTTATTTTCCTTTCCCTCTTGCAGGAGAAGCTGTGAGTCATTTAATGACCAGATAAGGTCTCCATTCTCGTGATTTTTCTCATAWGCTTTTCCTGGAGCCATGGATGAATACAACCGCTTTGTGGATTGGGAGAAAATGGATGTTACCATCCAGACCCAAGATCCAAAGGAGCTAACCTGCACAGAATTCCAGGAACTCAAACAGCTGGCCCGGCAGGGCTACTGGGCCAAGAACCACTCTTTGAGAGCCAAAGTGTACCACAAGCTAATTAACAATATTCCATGCCGCACAGTGACTCCAGATGCAAATGTGTACCGGGACATTGTTGTGAAGATCATTGGAAAACGTAACAGTGGCTCCCTTCCACTGCCAGAGTTTGTGGATAACAGCCTGGTTCCCACTTACTGCTTGAATGCAGAAGGCATTGGGGCAGTCAGGAAGATAATTCTGTGCATTGCAAATCAGTTCCCAGACATATCATTTTGTCCAGCGCTGCCCTCTGTGACAGCTTTGCTCCTCCACTACAGCAAAGATGAGGCAGAGTGCTTTGAAAAGGTTTGTCGCATCCTTGCTTGCAATGATCCATCTAAGCGACTCATCGATCAGACATTCTTAGCTTTTGAATCCTCCTGCATGACCTTTGGTGACCTAGTTAACAAGTACTGTCAGGCAGCACATAAGCTGATGGTAGCAGTGTCTGAGGACGTGTTGGAGGTATACTCTGACTGGCAGCGCTGGCTCTTTGGAGAACTGCCCATGGTATACATTGCTCGGGTCTTCGATGTGTTTCTGGTGGAGGGCTACAAGGTTCTCTATCGTGTTGCACTGGCTCTTCTGAAATTCTTTCACAAAGTCAGAGCTGGGCAGCCCATGGAGTCTGACAGCATACAGCAGGATATTCGATCTTTTGTGAGAGACATTGCCAAGTCAGTGTCCCCAGAGAGGCTTTTGGAAAAAGCTTTTGCTATCCGGCTTTTCTCACGGAAGGAGATCCAGCTCCTGCAGATGGCCAATGAGAAGGCTTTACAGCAGAAAGGCATCACGGTCAAACAGAAAAGGTAGGGCTCTCCCAAATGCTACAGGTAGTCTCTTTAAGTGATCTCCAGGAAAACAAGATCATGAGTTGTGATGAGTGCTCATCATCGTGATGAGTGCTCAGTCAATTCTGGGTGATTGGTGGGGAGGGGCAAGAGTTTTACTGGTACATGCTGGTATCTCCTCTGATTCTTTTGCTCTGTGAACTTGATTAGAAAAAGTCAGTAGCCCCAAAATTAAATGTTGCTGGGATTGTAGTTAGAAGTATAACTTAAGTGTTATGACACAAGATAAATGAAGCAATGTCTCATAGCTTGCTTAGTGATGAATTTGTAACTACCTTTTACAGGTACCTGTTCATTGCAAGAATTGTATCACAAAAGGGTCTTTCACAAGCTGTTTTTAAGCCTGAAGGCATTTTAGCAAAACTGGAAAAACATGGAAGAATAATACCTAAATAAATGTGAAAACTTTTACATATGGGACTACTTGTATAAAACTTCAATTTCATGCTGTCCAACATTGTAAATTTAGCAGTTTCTTTACTGTAAGTAGGCAAGCACTGTCTTGGAGCGTAAACATAACTCGGGAGCTATTTCAGTAGAGTAAGGAAGAAATAAGCAAAGCTTATTTACAGGTTACTTTTGAAAGTCGTTTGACTGAAAGCCTCCCAAAAATCAATGATATAATAATTACAGACAGGAGCTGGTCTATTTTGTGACAGACTGGTACATGTACTATTATAAATAATGATTCTGGAAGAACCATGAAAGAAAAGAGTGGGCATATTGAGGGATGCAGATCCAAAAGATGATTGCATAATCATGATTTCTTTTCAGATGGGGGGAGGAAAAGCCAACCATGAAACTAGTAAGTGACATTCTGCTGTAGTGTGATAGTAAAATACATAATAGTAAAAACTTGGCTAAGAGCCTTCCCCATGTATACAGAAAAGGCAGCAATGTATTAATCTAAAGATGAGTATCTTGCAAAGTCCAAATGTATGTGCAGTTAAATACTGGAATTGTAGTCATAACATTTTATTTCTTTTGAGGTCTTCTGTGACAACAGAAAACTTCTCCTAAATGTTTTTGAAATCATTTTTGAATGTTCAGAAGTTTTATAGCTGACCTGGCCTCTGAAAGGAGGATAACTTCTAGAAGTCTGCTGGGGTCAGTAAGTGTGGTATCTGGAACTTGGTAATCTCAAGGGACAATTTTTTCTCTAAATTTGTAAAAATCAAAAGGTACCAGCCAATGACATATTAGGACCTCACAGCCAATTATGTTGCTGAGTTAGTCACAGTAGTTTCAAACAGACATCTCTCCATGGTGTTGAAATATAAACTTGTCATAATTTGACCTATAAAGTAACATAAATGTTAGCTGAAACTTGTACATGTACAATATTGTCCACAAAGTTCTTGATCCTTTCTAGCTGTTTATTTTTGAAATTACAGTTTAGTTTATGATTTGCTTGTATTTTACGCTGCTTGTTCAGGGTAAAAGACACAGCTTTGTCAGTCTTAAATATTTCAAGGCCTTGAGCGACTGGAATATCATGCTAGATAGATTCCAGACCATTGCATTTAGGACACAAAACAAGAAGCTTCAACTCTCACAGTCTAGGTATAATGTCTTTCCTTCTTGTCTTGAAGCTCAGAAGAGTTGTAGCATCCTTTCAGAGTATGTTCTTCAGCAACAGAATGAGGATTAAAAAAAGCAGAAGCTGCTGCTGCATTGAAATGTTATAGAGGTATTCTTTGCTCAGAAAAACAGTGGTCCCTTCAAAGCAAAATGTAGTAAATTTATACCCAAATAATGCCAATAGATACTGTCACACCAGGCAGTATTGCTAATGAATAGCTTTTATTGTCTCTTGGCTACTTTTGTAAACATGCTAAAACTTCTAATAATCCCCTGGCAAGACAGCTGTGAACTAGGCTGGATTTGGATCTTGATGTAGGCAACGAGTGCCTCAGAAGTGAGCTTTCTCTAATGCTCAACAGAAAGGGAGTTCCATTATCCATGTGTGTTTGGCCTATGGAAAAAGATGAATAATTTCCCAGATACCTCTGACCAGGTAGCAAAAAGGAAAAAAATAAATGTTTAAAGGAGGGAATGTTTTAACCTCTTTCTCCCCCCCCCCCATCCCCTCTTTCTTGGTGATTCAAATCAAACCTTACTCTATATTTCTCTCCAGGTTCCTCTCATTCACTTTGTCACGGATGTAGGAAATCACTGATCTTTTCCTCTCTTTTTTTGTCTTTCTCCTTTATACGTTCTCCTTCTGTCAATTCCATACCCACTGCACCCCTCCTGTTTGCAGTGTTGCATCTCCTAAAAGGTAGGTTAAAACACTCAAATCTTTGCACTTTACTCATTTTTTTCTGTCTTTGCTTGGCTCGTTATTTTTTCCAAGGCTGTCATTTTTTCTAATGCTGGAAAAACAGAAGCAGGACAGCAATTGTAGCATCTAATTGCTGTGTAACTATCTCTTGAATACATTCTTGCAAAGTTAGTTCAAAGCACCTGCAAAGTTGTAAGATAAGGATTCATGGATGGGCCCCCGCTAGTCAGCATAGCACTTTCATACAACAATATAGGCCTGATTTTTCCAGAATGGAAAAGCTTAATGTTAGTGATAGGATTTAAGTCATCTGCTTTTTTTTTTTTTTTTTGGGGGGGGGGGGAAATAAGTAACATGTAAAGTTCTCAGAACTATTAGGTATTGGCCCACATCCAGACTTAGTATACACTGTTGCAATGGATGTAACAAACATGCTCACTTTTTTTTTTCTTGTGCACACTTCTTGCACAGTTATTTGAAAAGATGTTGGACTGAACCCAGTTTGGCACACTTCTAAAAATGACTTGCCTCTATCTATACGAGATTACATTTATATTTACGTAGGTAGGGGTTTTTAAGAGGAAAGAGGACAGACTTTTTTTTTTTTCTATGTATCAAAGGTCAGAGTTACTCAGCTATACAGCATTAATGGTTAATGAAGTCATTCATCAAGTTGTGGTCTGAAAAGCAAATCTTAAAGAACAAAAATCAGTGGACTGTGATACTTGATAAGCAGAGAACCTAGAAAGAAAAAAAATAAACACTCACAGGCCAGTGTTTATCACAGATGTGTGAATCTAAATTCCAATGCCTTTGAGACAATCTTCTGGCTTTGTTGTGGGTGCCCTGAGTTAACTTTAGTGAGACATGCACACTAACAATTGTACTAACTTATGAGAAAATTAATTCAAATTTTGATTTTATGTTTTAATGTGCAAAAGAACTCCTTAAGGAGCAACTTATCAAGATGTTTCATATCATATTCAGTATGCTGAGGATTTTACCTCCAATAAATTATCTGGCTGTTAATTCCAGCCAGTCAAATCTTCAAAGTCCATGTATTACTTTATCCTTGTTACAAGATTCTGAAAGCAGCAGAAAGCCTTGAATTTTAAGTAGCACACAGTTTGGGTTTGAGGGGATTGATGTAGGTACAGGGTGTATGTTGACACTGGTCTTAGCACAAAATTAGGTTTCAGGCTTAAACATCTACAGCTGCAATTTATGACTGAGAAACAACACATGACTTCTACCATACATTTATGTCTTAAATCAGATTATAATGGATTTTAAAGCTTATGCAAAGCCTGTAGAATTGATCCAAAACAAAGGTAAGCAAAAAGAAGTAATTCTGAGATTCATATCTTGAAGTGTGATATTTGTTAATTGTCTTGTAATACATACAAAGCACATCCACTGTGACAGCTGAAACCATGTCAGTTGGTTGTATCGTCAGGATTTCTGAGGTCTCCTAAGCACTTTGTATTAATGATATATCTGTAAAAACAATATTCCTACTAAAATTGCCAATAATAATTGCCAATAAGCTTAAATATTTAAATTGTGTTACTTTCTAGTACAGTAATAAAGATTTCCCTTCAGCGTAAAAACAATTGAACGTGTGTTTTCAGCATCAGCAATCAATAGAAAATGCAGATCCCAGTAAGCTAACATGAAGGATTAAGAAAATCCTAATGGAGGATAAAATCTTAATTAAAATTACTCAGTTCTAGTGACAATTTTGCTCAGTGGACACTGTAAGGCAGTGCTAATCCAAATTCAGTAGTCTTTCAAACTGCTGATTTTTATGACATGACCCTGAAGGACTTCTGGTGGCTAACCTTCATTTCCAGCAACCAAAAACTCTTTTACATACTCAATTTGCGTGCCATTCATTACCATTCATTTACTACTTTGAAAGCCAGCTGCCCCACTGAAGTAGATGGCTTTCAATATCCTAAAAGAAATAAAGCCAAAAATGAGGTTAGTTACTTGTAACTCTAATTGCAAATTCCTGAAAACAGCAAAAACTTTGATTTTTATTAAGAAACAGAGTTTGGATTTGAGGGGACTGATGTAGGTGCTGGCTGGCTGTTGACACTGGTTTCAACACAGGATCACATTTCAGTCTTAAACACCTACAGCTGTGATTTATGACTGGAAATAGCAGGTCATTTTATTTCAAATCCTTCTGTCAAGCTACAGTCTAGGTTTTGCTGACAAAATTGTGACACTAAATATAAAATGATTCACAATGATTTTCAAGAGACAAGAATTTCATTCCTTGAATAGTTTTCCTTTTAAATGGCCAGTATAAGGCTAAGTGGTTTTTTAGTAAACCAGAAAGATCTGTTTGTAAAGATGATAATCTACCATCCTGTAAAGGCTGTAGGAGGGCCCACGGTGCTAAAAGTGAAATTTTAATAGGAATGCTGCTGAAACAGAGTTAGAGTAAGGTTAGGAAAGAGTCCTTACCACAGCAGTTTGTGGTACACAGCCAGGAAGAGGAAAAAGGACAAAAGAAAGGTACGCTGAAGTTGAGAGCCTTTTGGGAGCAAGTACTTAAAATTAAGTACTTAAATAAATCTACATAAGTGTGAAAAAAGTACTGACATAACATGCAAATGATGAGCATGAGACTTGTTTGTTTAAGGTTTAACGAGTATTTTTAAAGCTGTTTTAATAATATTCGTTACTAACTTTTAGCTTATCTATCCCTTTTTTTTCTTCAGAAATCCACTGTAATAAGCTAGTTGAAAGTCTTGCTTATGTTTTTAATTCCTCAAATGTGAGACAAATCTAATTTCTAATGAACCAAAAACAAGGATTTGTTTCTCAGATCTGTTCCATAGTGCTACTAGTCTTCAGCTGCAGACCAGGTAAGATAGGAACGGCTGAGCCCTAGAGTAAGATTCCAGAGATGTGGGTTCAAGTCTTGCCTCAGACTTTTTCAGACCAGTTGATCTCTCTTGTGCCTCAGTTGCCTGTTTATATCATCAATACATTAATAATGTCCTAGTTACAGTGATATTGTAAGTTTTAAAACCCATTAATAGTTGTAGCCTGCTCAAATGTAACATGTCCGTATACGTTCCTTGCTAAGTAAATAATTCAGGGCAGCAATGCAAGTAGTGATTTTGTCCGTATCACTAGAGGAAGCATAGTGATTTTATTTTTTGAGTGACCTAGGGAGTCACCTCAGTAGAAATGCTGACACTAAGACACTTATGATAAATTTCAGGAAATGTTTCCCAATTTCTCTTAGCAAGAACTGCTTTAAAGAACAGTGCAAATGCTGGTGATTTCTTGGTAATATAAGCAAGAAAAATTTAAAAATACATAGTATTGCATGTTTTAGAGAGCAAGCTAAGCTATTCTGATGTATGCAGATATATGATATTGAGGTGGTCTTCACGTTCCGTGAAGCTGAGAGGAAGGAAATGCAGATCTGTCAGAAAAATAATTACTTGGCAAATACTCACATCTTTTCCATAAACTGAACCCTTGTGTGGCATGCAAAGCAGACTGTCCAAAGGTTGCCTCAACTAACTGCTACTCAGTAACTTCATATCTTGTATAAGTCCGTATTGCATTTCCATCATGTACTTGGCTGTGACACTTGCATTTTAAAAGGCTTTAACATCAGTTGTGGGTGCAATAACACTTGTTTAATCTCCAGGCACTGAGTGTGTGTGTTTGTTTAATCTGAGAAATGAATACTGCTTAAGATGTTTTAATTGTAATGTTATCACCTTCAAGAGTTTTAAAGTTATGAATCAGTTCTTGTAGCTGTATCAGACCCAGGAGGGAGAGGAGGAGGAGTTGCTCTCCAGTGCAAGTCTCTAGCATTCTCTTATTCTATGCTCTCAAGTTTTGTCTGTAACCATGAGGCTAGAAAATTCTTTGGTTCTTAATGAAAGTAGGGATCATTGGTAATGACGTGATTCCAAGAGCTGAAACTTTCCAAGAGCTTCAGATATGTGTCTTGGAATACAATTGCGTAGCATGGTGATATTCTGATTCCTGTGAGATTGCTGAGGCAGGACCTCGGGGGGGGGGGGCGGTCAGAGCTTAGCTTCTTCTGTTCTCTGTGCTTTAATACTGTCATCAGTGAGAATGTCTCAAATGGCAAAGATAATTTGGTCTATTCAAGGTCATGGTCATCCTAGCTGGCTTACCATTATGTCCTCTATATATACAAGCACAGGCTACTGTTGCCATACTGAGTTATTGCTCCAGCTATTTCGGTAAAGCCACTAACTCTCAAGAATTCTGCTAGACTCCAGTAATTTTATTTTATTCACTAAGTAAAGGCCTTCTAATTCCATTTGAAGAATGGTACGCCTACTGAGGTCCTTTGGTGTTCAGCTCTGTCTTTGAATGTTGCTACTCAGTAACCAAACTCTTGTTTTTGTTGTTTCTGTTAAGCTATTCTTTCTCAATGTTTTGTATTGTATTTCTCAGGCAGAACGTGCACTTAGCAGTTCATGCTGAGAACTTCAAGTCCGAAATTGTCAGTGTGAAAGAGATGCGAGATATCTGGTCCTGGATCCCAGAACGCTTTGCACTTTGCCAACCCCTCTTGCTTTTCACAACCTTGGAACATGGCTGTAGCCTAAGCAGGTAATTACAACTTTCCCTGCACCTCTTTACTGTAGGATGAAAAAAGAGCAACTGATGAACTGCTTACTGGATTGACATACAAGCCATACCTAGCCAAAAATTAATCTGAAAGATAGTGATGGAATGCAAATGTGACAAACTCCTATCAACTTCAGCATCTGACTAGGATAATTCATATGCCACAATGTGAAAAGCCATTTTAAACTGTCCAAAACCTATTGGAAAATTCAAACTTGCATCAATACACAGAATATACCACTGGTGTGAGACTGGTTTGTTCCCTGTTTGTTGTGAATAGCTTAACTCAGTGGCTGCACTGTAGACTCTCTTGATGGATGAGTCTGAATGTGGTTATCTGAAGAATAAGGGAATGGGAAGTTGGAGATTCCTCTGCAGTTTCCCTCTGACTATGAATCTGATCATTGTTATTATTGAAATGGGATAAAGTAGACATGAGTTTTCCTTGCACTTGACAAACAACTGGAATTGTTTAGCTCCTAATAATGATTTTGGCATCTGAAATTCTGTTTCTGAGGTGGGGGATTGTCTGTTGTCCCAGCTCCATGTGTCTGTGAGAAAAGCAAGCAAGGGGAATGGATCATAATTCCTTTTCTATGAAAACAGAAGGCTCTTCAGACACAGCCATCAGTCCACAGGGCACGATTTCCTGTATCCTGTGTAATGCAAAATGCTGTAAAAGGCAGCTGTTGTGATCGATAGTCTTCTATTCATTATGCAGAGGCATAAACAGCTGTACAGAGAACTGAGTAGGAAAGGACTGTTTGATAATTTTTGTTTACAGTCACCGCTATTGTTTGCAATGGACTGTTGAAGGCACTTGCAGAAATATGCTCAGTCTTGAGGGTTTTTTTTTTTTTCAGGCCGTCAGTTGAGGGAGTAGGTGGTGCCTGACATTAGGGAGGAAATGCAGGAAAAGCAGGTGATGATAGTAGTGGGGTGCTCACTTAACTGTACTATGCATTACAGGTTCTATTCTCACAGTGAAGGACATGAACCAACTCTTCTCCTCATCAAGACTACAGCAAAAGAGGTGAGTGAGGTGAAAGGTGACTGATAAAATTAAGTTTGAGGCAATTATGTAATGCTGTGTTGCAATACGCAACAGTTTATAATAAAATGAAGAAGTAATGGACCTGGAAATTGCTTTCTTCTTTTTATTTATTTATTTATTTGTTTTTAATGTATGCTCTAAATTATACTGTTTGATTATGGGACTATACTTTCTTAAGTAAATTTTGCAAACTAGTTCTTGGCCAGTTATTCTTCCTCCTTTAAGTAATGTGGGATGATGGACTGTAGTAACACTCATAGAGCTCCTGGACAGACTCTCTTACTCATAGGAACAGAAGGGAGAGGCTGTGGAATTGTGGAAAGAAGCACGTGATGCATAGAAGATATTTTCTTCCAGGACACAAGGAGAGAAAGTAGCAGATATTAAATGATATGAATAATGTTGTACACCATAATGTGAAGACAAAAGCATTAGCTTCACCTCATGGTTGTTTAAAAAAAGTGTAATTCAAGTAGGCTTCCGAGAACACCAAATGGACTGCATACAAGTGCCTCATCTAATGAGTTGTTCTTCCACTTTACTGTGCATGACTTCTAAATATTTTGTATATAACTTTAAGCTATTAATGCAGTCTGTAAGCTTGGATTTCTGCATATGTTCCTGCAGGTTGACTACCCATGAGGGAAGCGCCTTTCCTTTCTCTACCCAATGCTAACACTAAGGGCACAGTTTCATAGAATTCTGTGTACTGTTATTGGCAGTCCCAAGCCTTAATTGACATGCCAATGGCTGATATAATGCCTATGATATCTAAAAGGAAGAGGGAAAATATATAAGGCGTTATTTTTCTTCTTGTCCTGGAGCATGTCACAGAGTCTAGCTTTGTAAGTGCTACTAGATTTTTACAGTGCAATTACAGTTCTTATTCCTCAAAAAAAAAAAAGGCATAAGAAATTTATTTATTTATTTTTAGCCAAGGGGCACTTTCATCCTTTATTCCAATGTTTATCATTACATTTTAGGAAAAAAAAAACTTGCTTTCTGGATTTTTTGGGAATATCAAATCAAACGTAATTTCACTTATTTTCTCCGTAACAAGGCCAGTCCTTAGGATCTTTTGTCCTAGGAGCTCTGCTTGTAATGCTAAGAGAGGCTTAACAGCAAATGTACCTTAGAACAATTCTGCAAAACCTGTTTTAATCATATTTTTTGGAGAAGAAAATGCAGGATTGCTTTTATCTCATTCTTACAGCTGTATTGTTTGGTCTATCTCCACCTGGCAGTGAGGCTTATTGCTGACAGTGAGACAGAAATTCTCATGCAAACAAAGAAACCCACAGAAAAGCTCAGTGCTGTAAGGTTATGTTTTTCTTTATTGGAAACTAGGGCACATTGAACCACATGCTGTTCTGAATGTGCTGCTTTCGGTACCTGTACTAGCTGGCCATTGATTTAGCTAAACTAGTTTTAATCTGCAGTTTGAAATGGAGAGAGAGACCAAGGCCAACATTTGCAAACAGAAAATACTCAGCCAACAGTGCTAAGCTTGTAACTTGTGACAATACCGTTGCTTTGAATGCAAAAATGAGGAAGTGGAAGTCAGGCTTTACAAATTTGGAGTGATTTGTATTTTGGTGGCTGGAGTTATGTTGGACCGCTTCTCTTTTGAGGCCTGAAAGGTGTAAAATCATTTTTGAAACTCTTAAGATTTGAAGGGTATTCCCCAGTGGATTAAAGCAGTTTAAATCTTAAATCTATCTTTAGATATAAGTACTTGTGCTGCTTTAATCCACTGATCTAGAGATTTTGAAAATCAAACTAAATAAAACTGTTCTGGGCTCAGAAATGTTGGTACCAGTTGGCTTAACATACTTTCTTCTTCGAAGGAAAGCCTCCTAACCTTGCTGTTTGTGCTAGGTCTGTGGTGCTTATCTGTCAACTGATTGGAGTGAGCGCAGACGAGGAGGGAACAAGCTGAGTTTCTTTGGGACAGGGGAGTGCTTTGTGTTTAGGGTGAGTAAAATTTGATTGTCACTACTCCAATATTGAGGCACAACCACTGTTACTGATGTGCATAACTCACACCTGCCTTCCCCTTAGCTGGATTATATGTCCTTCTAGTTTTAAAGTCTGCTGAACTCTTAATTACATTTGGAGGGAAAATTTTACTTTTCAGTTCTGGGGTGAGCCTTTTTTCATCCAGAAGAGTGGAGCATTTCCTTACAAGAAAGGTAACTCAGAAACCACTGCATCATTTCTTCAGCCACCTAGAAGGCAAAGGGATAAAGGACGGAAGTAAAATCTACCCTCAAAGACAGTTTTGTCCAATCTTTACTGCTAATAGTGTGGTTGGAGCCTGAGGGGATTTCTAAAGCAGAGCTCTCAGTATAGTGAATATTCACTAACTAAATTTTTACTCTTCTCTTCACTTATGTAGCTACAGCCTGAAGTAGAACGCTACGAGTGGGTGATAATAAAACACCCAGAACTAGCTATGAGTGTTTCTGAGCCAGAAAATCATGCTACACAGGCTTCCAGTACTCTTTCCTCCAGTAGTGTCCCATCAGATCCCTCAGATCGCCTTTCTCCCTTCTTATCTGCTCGGCACTTCAACTTGCCTTCCAAAACAGCCTCCATGTTCATGGCTGGCAGCAGCGAATGCATCATTATAGGTAAGTCAGTGTTAGAATCTGGACATATATCCCACCTGCTCTTCCTGTCAGACACAGTAGGTGAGAGATTCACCTGTATTTAGCATATGTATGTTCAATATTGCTACAGTCACATCAAGAAAACTGGCTAAGACCTGATATTACCCAACAAAAAATTTTTATCAAAAACTTGCACTTCAAACACTTTAGAATAAGAGCTTTGGTATAACTCATAGCTCTAAGCATAGCTATACTGTCATCCTGCCTAATTTATGGTGAGAAATAATTCTGGAAGAGGAACTTACTTTGCAGGAAGGTTTTTGAATCACGGGGTGAACTATAACACAGACGTTCATTCTTCTGGAACTGTATTGGATCTGTGATGCTGCTGACTAGGGCAAAAGCCTGCTCAGTAAAGTAGTCACCTAAATGGGATTTACAAGCAACAGCTATGAATCTGTAGTTGTCCTTGACACTTGCTAGGAGAGCAACTAGACCAGTGATTTCAGCTGTAACAACAGGTGCCTGCTGATTCTTACTTAGCAGCATGTACCCACCATAAGCTGGACTGCTCCAGTATCAGCTAGGCTGGTGAAAGTTGGAGCACGTATGTGACCAAATTGTAAGTCACCGATAATGATGTATCACAGATTGTTTCATTAAACATAGTAATAAGAGAAACACAGGCTTGGGTAGTAGATACGCAAGAATTAGCGTTGTATACAATTTCACCTGTAGACCAGAACTTCTACCCTTTGATTCTTCAGGTGTTTTCTACAGCTATTCTTATGCAGTTGCCTTACAAGCAGCAGAGGAATCTTTCTTTCTGTTTTCCTAAAACATTTCTTTCTGTCTAAATTTATTTCACTTCACTGTATTCTCTGACTAAGCTCTGTGGACCTTGGCATAGATTCACAAATAATCAAAATGCTGTTAACTCTGTGATGTGTTTTATAATGATTTAGAAGAGCAAGCCAGTGCTGTTATTGATATGTCTTGTTCTTCTCCCAGCTTTGACTGGTTTGCTAAATTCCATGAGTTTTTCTTTACTGAAGTGAAAATATGTGGTTGGTAGCTGGATCCTTGGCACTGAAAATCAAATCTTAAAGTTGAGCATTTGAATTGGGCTTCTTGGTCTTATTGACTTGCAATAATTTATAAAATTATTTCCTGTTCTGATAGTTTCTTTTAAAAGCTGTGTATTCAAGCATATTCTCTTTAAACCTAAAAACAGTAAGCAAACATCATAAGACCTCCATTTTTTCCCATGGGAAAGCACTTAAGCCATTTTCTTGTATAGCAGTTTCACATCCTAAGAAATGCAAAGACAACCTAATACTTGTCTTTGTCTCTTTGCAGGAGGTGGTGATGGCCAGGCTCTCTACCTTGATGCAGATCTGAACCATGGAAGAACAAGTCACTGCAATACTTTCAATAATCAGCCATTGTGCTCTGAAAGTTTCCAGATCTCTGTCTTGGAGGTGTGGGGCTTCAGGGACAACATGAATGGTTGACATGACTATCATCAAACAACTAGTTTTTCAGGTGTCTTAGGATTCACAAGACAAATTCTAATGCAGGAGCCAAGTTAGAATATAATTTCCACTGGGCTCAGTATTGTTTAGTAATTACTAAGCAGCACACTTGAGTGCAGGGCTTAGTTGTTTACTCTTTTATTTAAGACAGGTCAAGGATGAAGTAGTGTATCTGATTAACTCCTTATCTCTTTACCTCTAGAGATCTGGATTCAGGTCTTGATATTAGATAAAAAATGGAACTGTAATGATTTCAAACCATCCTAAATGGATACAAATCCATATCATAGGACAGTTTTGCAGTTCAATGCAATGCAAGTCCTCAGAGGCACAGAGCTTGCTGAGGTGTACTGTAGAGCTGTGTGCCCCGGCACCAGTATCTGGCTTGAGCCGGTAATACCAAATTTCCACTCACAGGAACATTGAAGATCCCAGATTTGACATAGGGCACTGGTTTATAAAATCATTGCCCTACTGTAAATGGACTTTGTACAAACAAATCATAAGTTATTATCAGTACCTTTTCATGAGTAAGCTATGAAAGCATTCAGTTCACAAAAGAAACCATGATTGCTAGTTACCCTTCTCCTTGCACCTGAATCCTTGGTACATTCCAATTGCATCTGTTTGAGGACTTTCCCGCTAAGAAGGTGGCATCTGAACTGGACAAGGATATCTTAGAGGGTTAATTTTGTTTACGTTCCTATTCCATATCAGTATAATGACTTCAAACTGATTCATGTTTCGGGCAGCTGAAACCCAGTAGCTCAAACACTTCCCTTTCTTTGTCTTTCCTGGAAGATGAAATGAAACTTTAAATCTGAGAATAACAACTGTGCTGATATCAGTAAATCAACCATTGGGGGAATTAGCCACTGGGATACAGCGAATTATGCACTGTCCGCAAGTAAATGGAGGGAGGTGGAAGGGGAATCTTCTGAGTAATATTGTTCTGGGAGAGGACTAGTTTTCTCAGGAGAACTCTAGGTGACACCATTTCTCCACATTGTGAGTCTTCCCAGTGATGAGAGTCCTGAAAAAGGTAACATTCCTGCCTACAGTATTCTTCTGGTAGAGCTTGGATGAGGCAAAGAGGCTGTTTTTCATTCCTGAGAATTTGTGCAGTTTTCTGCAAGCATGCTTTGTGGTCTGTGATAACTGGATGTGATTTCCCAGTGTCTGTATCTAAAACTTGTTGTGTCTGGCTGTGGAACTTCTCCCACATGAAGTACATGTACATAAACATCCAGTTGATGGTCCAGAGCATACCACTGAAAGCTCCCAAAACTTCAGTGAATGACTCACTAGTAAGATTTGCCACTATAGATGAAATGAGGGGAAAGAGGAAATGCTGTTTTTTTCAGCAGTTCAATTTAAACATTTGCACTAGAGTGGGGGAATGCTATTTCTACTTAAACGTGAAGTTTATAAAAGGGGAAATTTAAAAATTGTGGTGATAAAATCTCAGCTAGCCTGGACAGGGTCACGTTAATATTCAGTAGTCACAGGTGAGTTTAATTGATAACTTGTTCAGCTTGCCAGCAAAGAAAATGTGTCGTGGTAGAATGTTGCTTATGAACAAATTTGGAATTTCTTCTTAAGGTGCCATTCTGAAAAAAATTTCCAAACTAACTCCTTGAAATATTAGACTGTATATACAACTTTTTAAGATGTGTTTTGCACTGTTTATATTTGCAATTAGATTATTTCACATTGTCTGAAAGACAGCACTGGCCTCCCTTTTTTCCTGTTTGCCACTCAGTGAGTTCTGTCCAGCTGTTGAATCACTTACTGCTTGCTTTTGTCATAGGTTTACTGTAAGTTTTTAATTGAACTGGGAGGGTTGATGTAATTCAGTTATACTAGTGAGTATCAACAGGAAGCCACTTCAACAGTCATATCTTGTTTCTACAAACACACTGCCTGATGCTGCCTTCTAATACTTTTTTCAAAGCTAGCTGTGTCACTTTTGATATTTGCTAGTATCCCATGAGCTCCCTCAGACAAAATCACTCAAAATGTATCCCATTTAGTAGAGATCCCACTACATTTAAGAGATCCTTACATAAAGTTTTTTCCATATCCTCTCTCTTTGGAGCTCGTCTAAGTTGCCTTACAAAAAAGAAGAAAAGAAAAAAAAAAAAAGACAGCATTAACTTTCAGCTTGTTAAGTTGTCAGATTTCCTAGAGTTGTGTGTTGGCAGGGTTTGTGGGACTTTAGTATTACATTCAAATAAAATTAACTGCTTTTATCTGCAAAATCTTTCCTGCAGCTGGCAGAGATGTGGTTTCTCTGTCCCCATCCCTGCAGTATGCAATTATGTCAGCAAAACTTGAATACTATACCATTTCTTAAGCCATATCTGAAAAATACTGTTCCTTTCTCTTCTCTGTTCCTAGTACACAGAAATTTGGGTGTTTGACCTCAGAAATCACTCATAGTTCGTCACAGATTCATCTTAGCGTATTAGTCTGAGAATTCAAGGAGATCAGTGAGATTTAGACATCTGAGTCTCTTGGGCCTCTTTGAAAAGTCAGTCTCAGGCCTTTGCCCAGATTCTGTTGTCAGATGAATGTAGCTTCTGATCACTCTGGCAGTGAAGATCCACAAAGAACCCCTTTTAACTAGCTTATCTGGATGGCCAACTGCAGTCTTTTTGCACAGGACTAAGGGTAAATCTTTTTTTGATTCTTGAAGGAACACATTACATTTGGTGGCAGCACTTGGTTGGTAGCATCTAACAGTTGGTCTCTATCTGGGCACTTGCAATTGCAGGAGAGGGCATATATACCTGGAGCAAACACTGCCCCACTGGAACAATTTGAGTTATGACCTATATGAGTTTTTAAATCACTGCAGGGCTAAACACTGTTTCGAAGAGGTAAATAGGGAAATAGGTGATCCTCCTTCTAGTGACAGTTCTATTCATATCATTCTTAAGAAGTATATGTTGTAGCAACGGTTTTAGTTTGCTGTAGCACTATCCTCCTGCAGATATCCTGGAAGACTGGTGTAGTTTGTATGTTCTAAGTCTGAATAGTCTAAATAACCAAGAAGCTGCAGTAACCTAGCAAGAGGAATTACACAAAGCTGTCATCCTCATATGTTCCTTCATTCAGTAAGAATGAATGTTCCTTTTCATGTGCAAATCTTCATGAATAATTCTTTTTTGAGAATTGAGACAGCTTAGAGGAACAACATTGTGACTTGATTTCCTTTCCAGTAGCAAAGAGGCATTTTCTGTCTGTGTCGTTAAAGGTTGTTGTTAAGCAGTTATATATCAAGGTTCATGTATCAAGCCAACAGTTTGCATGTTACATGCAGAACTCTTGAAATGGAGACAACAGCTTTTTAAGACAGGTACAATGTGCATTTTATCAGAAAGTTAAAATTATCTGAAGTACCCCACCTGTGAAGTACTTCGATTGCATTATAACTTTGAACAATCACTGATGTGCCCTCCCTCTTCTTTGAAGTCCTGCTGGTAGTAATGACAGTGAGTCCCAGTGTCATTTGAATAGCTGTTCAGTGTGAAGCCAAAGAGCTGAAGGCTGAGCATCACCCTCTGTATTTCTGGAAGACCATATTTGCTCTCCTGGGAAGCTGTTTTTGCTTTGTGATATTCTCTTTGACAGTCAGGGAAGGCAGAAAAGGCTAGAATCTCTTGGTATCAGAAGTCTGAATTTATTTTGAATGGCAATTAAGTTATTTCCAGGCCACAGAAACTATTTCTAGCTATTAGCCAAAGTGGCCAGGTTTTATCACTACACCTAAAAGCTGTCATTCCTACAAATCATGCACTTTGAAACATTATCTTTTCTGATGTAATAAGTGAAACAGAGGGGGAAGGAAAAACTTCTATTTTCTCTGTGTTGAGAAAACAGAAGGCAAATTGGGGGTGAGGGAGGGGATACCATTCTTTAAAGAGTTAACTTAATGCCAATGGAAATCTGTGTTTAACCATGAGGAGGTGGCATTCACATATCTATCAACTGCTATTCTGTGTGTGTACTGAAATTGTGTACATTGTCCTTCAAAATCTGTCCTTGTTTTCGATGGGGAATGAGTTTCCCCTGCCTACTGGGCACATGTGGCCACATACAGTGGACATGGCAATGCTGATGCCACAGTAAGCAGGGACCAAGAACACCTATGGCACTGGAAGAGCTCAGCTGCTGCAACCAACACCTGGAATCAGTTTGACAGGCAGATCAGAGGCTCAGACACCCAGCTGTTAACATATGAGATGTCTTTTTACCAGCCTTGTCTTTGTGATGAGTTCTGTACTAAACTATTCATAGTTGATATGAATGTGCAGATTATTTGGAGTGATGTTTTTCTTCAGATGAGTGGTGGCGTGGTGCTGAATTGATTTTTCTACTGTACTGGGATTGCTACCCTACACTGATGCTATTTTTGTCACTATATAGTGTCTTGGATTGTATTAAAAGATCTTTGACTGTGAAGGCTACTGACTTCATCTTTCAGCAAAGCCGTAGAGTTTTTCCATCTGGCAGACCTCATAACAAATGGCGCACATAAATTGAGAAATAAACCTTCATGCATGTATTCTCTCTCATACGAACTTTTTTCTAGAATGAAGCCTAGAGCAGTGATTAAGCAGTTTTTGAACACTTTATCAGATCTCACAAGGTTTCTACTGAGATCATGTGCCAAACTGACTGCGAATAAGTTTAGATCAGTGAATTCAGAAATGAGGTTCTAAGCAGTCTTCCCATTGGTAGGGCTGGAGAATGTTTTTTGCCCTGGCCCAATCCATGTTTAAAATTGAGCTCTAGAGGTGCTTTCTGATCAACAGTTGTATTTCTTAGATGAAGCTTAATAGTGCCATTGCATCCTTTGCATTACATGTAAATGTCATCCCTGATTCCACTACAGTTCTGCAGTCACTTTGTTGCACAGTTGTCCCTAGAGGCAGTACCTTCCACAAGGTACTGCCAGCCCAAGCATCAGGGAATTATTGTTTAAAAACACTTTCCCCCTCCCCCCCCCTTGATGGCTTGGCTTTAACCTGGATTTCTTCCCTGGCCATGTCCCTGATAACAGCACAGATCCTTTTTGCTGTGGTTCAGAGGAGTGTTCCTATTAGCAGTAGTACTGGTTTAAACAAATTTTCCTGTAACTTATGCCTGGTCTTCAGCAGAAGACTTATAGAAAGTCTTCCTATAAGTTTCTATAAGTCTTTTTGGTACAGCTGGAAGATATCGAGATATTATGCAAGCAAAATGTCTTTGGAAACTCCCCACAGGCAATGATCAATGAAGTAGAAAAGGCTTAGTTTCGAGTTTCCAGTGAAATTCCACTAAAAGGCTCAGTTTTCCAGGGAGATTCCTGGCAGGCAAGAAAAATTTTTTGCACACCTCATACACAACATGGGGGCCTCCTGTGCTACTTTACATGTCATTTCTGAGAGCAAAGCTGTGGTCTAACATGATGCAATGTGGAAAAGAGGGTGTGCTGAGTTTGCAGAAGCAATTCACAGACTGATTTCATGGCAGCTGTTCTCACTGCAATGTCAGAGAAAGCTGGTTTGCTGTAAGGAAAGCCTGCAGCCACTAGAGGTTACCCTTCGACTGATCATCAAGTAAGAGGAACTGGTTGTCTCCCTCCATTATAAATACAACCATTTTTACAAGCCCAAAATCTTAAAATTTAGTAAGCAGAGATTATTAGAAATGGTACTTTTTTTTTCTCTCTCTTCCTAAAGAGATAGTAGGAGTAGAGGAAAGGGTATGAAAGTAGGCCTTCTCCAGATAAACTTGCTTTTGAAAAGTGACCCTAACATTAAATACTGTAAGCCACAATTTAAAGCTCCTTTAGGAGAGAAACACTGTTAAAGCGAGTAACAAAGGTGCTCAGTAGCTGGAAAAGGTAGCTGAGAGACCGTAGGAAACTAAGCAGTGCTGGCCACTGGTTTTGAACTTTACAGGTACTTTTAACTACATGACTTAAGACCTGAAAGGAAAATTCTATGCTTGATTACATCAAGTAGTGGGAGCTCTTTGTCCAGTCCAGAGGGGCTTGGTGATGTGGGAAGTTATGGGTGATGTCTCACAGGAGTGAATGATAGTTCATAATGAAGTTGGAGGAGTCTTAACTCCTGGGAAAGAAAAGCTGTCCCTTGTCTTGCAGTGGTGCTGCAATTTTAGAAGAGACCATGACGCTTCCTTAGTTGTGCCCCTGCCCCGCCCCCAGATTTTCTCTGCACTGTTTGGTAAACATGACACTGGTACCTGCTTCACTGGGAGAAATTTTGCTATGAGCTGATGGGACAAGACTACTTCTGGTAGAGAGTAAACGTAAAGGCTTTCCTGTTTTTTAAAGCGCCACATTAGTGTTTTCAGCCCTGCCTTGAATCATTCTTCTTCCCAAGTACCACTTTCTGGATTTTACCTCCTCTGAATAAGCAGCTGGAAGGGTTGTAGCGTGACTGCTTTGTTAGTTGTTTCTTCCTAGTGTCTCAGGCTGGTTCTGACTCTTGGTTTTCAGATCACACAATGAGCCGTTCAGTGGAACTGGATACACAAAGCAGTAATCCAGACTTTAGCTGAGCAATGTTTTAAAACATTCAGCTCCATCTTACTAACCTGGTGCTTGCTTCTGTTGTGCAAACGTAGATGAGGACTAGAACTGTCTACACTGTCCCTCAATTTAGATACATATCTCCCTGTTGCTGACACAGGCTCAGTTCTTTTGTCAGTTCATTGCTTGCTTGGTGACTCGCCTTCCTTTTCAGTGGCTAAATTGTTTTCTAAAGTTAATGGCTGTACTCTCCATCTGCCACTGAATAGCAGGATTTCTAACTAGTCTTGTAGCCCTTCTCACAGTCACAAGGGGAAGGAACCAGCTTTGCAAACATGTAGGGCAGATAGCAAGCCCACTATGCCAATGATTGGCCAGCCTCGTCCTCCCAGCCTATGTGAAGTCTGATCCTCCATACCATAAACAACTGAGAGTCCAAATCTCTGACCTGCAACTGTTCCAGACCAACTAGCACCAGTGTTGGTATGACCAGCTTAGCAGAACAAGCTGGCTGGTACTGGTGCTCCCCTCCTTGCTGTGGCCAGGGCACTGTGTATTTCTGTTCCTCAGGTGCTTCTCCTCATGCTGTGAAATCCTGCTTCCTTAAAGGTCTCTGGGTTATTGTGAAGACTCACTTTTGCCCCCTCACATTGTGAAGCGCTTTGCTGTGCTGTATAAACTGCTTCAAGCAGTCATTCCCTTTCAGGAACTGATGAATACAGCCTTCTGTATCAGTATTACCTTCTGCAAGGGTCTAAATATGTCATGTTTTGGGGGCTCTGAATTCAAGCCCAACAAAGACCACAAATAGAATTAGTTTGTGTTCTGAGTATGAATCCTTTAGAGTATCAGCTTGTCCAGTTTTGTTCAAGGTAAATTCAGGACTGAAATCTCTAGAGTTTGTCACTTTAAGAGCTGTTTGCTGGACTGGGTAGAGGCATACATCCAGGGTAGTATTTGCCCCTTGACCTCTTGCATGCTGAAGCATATGTGCTGGACAGAGATGGAGTCCTCTGCAGAGAGAGGTGCCTCCTGCCTGGTTGAACAGCACAAGGTCAGGAGCTATGCGGTGGGGGGGGTCTCTCTGAGGCATGGTGTCTCACAGCTCAAGTTGTGGCATTTGGCTGATTTTGAGGCAGCTGAGGTGATAGGATATGTATTCATCAGTCCTTTCTCTTATCATAGCACCCACAAGAGCTCTTTCATATGCCAGCTATGTCTCCACAGGTGTTTCAGCAAGCAGCAGGCACCCTTCCTTCCCAGACAGTATCTAAAGATTCCCCTTGAGAACAAGGGAACAGGAGTCTAGGCTTCCTCACTGCCTCCACAGTCAAACCACTGCTGAAGCCTTTCTCACGGCCAGTTTCGCCCAAATTTGACAGGGGAGTGTCCACACAGTCTCGAAGATGTTGAGTTCCTCAAAGTGAACTCATGAACTATTTACTCTGGAGGGAGCAGCTTAGTTTCAAGGATTGCAAGACTGTTCAGTCATAACTCTCAGCATTTCTGAGGGTGCAGGTTTTCTTGAGACAGCTTCCTTCCCTAAAAGGCAATATCATAATTGTGTACAGATTTTTGAAATTGCAGAAGTGGAAACTACAGGGGGAATAACTGACTGGCAGAGGAAATTAGAATAACGTGTGCTTGACACTGCCTTAGGAGAGGGGGAGGTATGGGCACGTATAGAGGTTTCCAAAGAAAGGTCAAAGCAGTTCTTCCAGGAAGACTGCCTAGCTTTTGTTTAACCCTCTGACAGTTTTGGAGCTGCCTCTAGCTCAGGAGGCTACAACTTCTCTCTAAAATGCCAGCCTGCATTTGGGAGGGGAGATGTGCTGCTCCTTTGACCAGTGGGAACGGGTGTTCATGTGAGCCCTTTCCCTGGCCACAAGCCAGAACAACTTCCAGCCAGTGCCTGCCCTGACTCCTGGGCTGTCCTAAGGAGCTGTATGGGAAGAAGGCAATCTGGGGCAACCCAAAAGAAAAGGGAAGTGCAGGATCTTAGCACCTAAGTCAGTGCAAACAAGTTCCAAGCAAGAGCCTTTGGCCTGAATTGTGTCTTATGACCTCTCTACGGTGATCCATCTCTTGCACAGCCAGAACCTACTTGCAGGGGCTGGATCTGTGTTTCTTTGTACACAAGACAAGGGTACACTCCCAGGGCCATCAATACTAGCCAGTTCCTGTCCTGCTTTTAGACTGGTTTTGAGGCAAGGATGTGTTTAAGGGCTTAATGTTTAATCAGCATCCTACAGCTAAAGGAACTTACAGAGGTTAAGCAAAACTGGAAGATTACTGCACAAGGTCCTGTCGCTTTCCAACATCTGTGTGCCTACAGCCTACAAACACAGGCCTGGCCAATTGTCTGAGCTTTTTAAAAGCATTTGGATGAGAAATCATAAAAGCTATTTGCTCAAGCTGGCAAAAGGCACGTAATGAAGAACAACCACCTTCAAGGCAAAGAATGAAATGGTGCTGTGAGCACAGGAAAGAGGGAGAATTAGAAAATTCTAAATTTCTGGGCAGTGTATCTGGAGTAGCACACTGCTCTTGGCAAAGCAGGAGCAGACTTGTTCAGCAGGAAGCCCTGAGAAGAGCAAAGTTTTCCTATTGCTTTAGAGCACGGCCTGGGTCTTGGTAGACACTGCCACAGCAAAGCCTCTTTCCCAGCATGATCACACAGACTGCTGTGGGGACAAGCAAATGGCACCTCTGTTCCTCCTGCAATTGCAGGTAGGCTTCTCTGACCTTTATCTACTATAATGTGGGACTGTACAGTTTCCTCTTCCAGGCCAAGCCCAGGGTTATAGTCTCTTAGGCGTCATCTGATATTGTCCAGGAGGTTCTGCTTTAAAACTGGAGCCAGCCAAAGGTCACATCAGTGTCCTCAGAGCAACAGCTCTGCCCCTGGCCTGAAACAACCTCCAGTGTTTTCTCTGAAGGGCCTTATTTTGAACTAATCTTCTTCACCACTGCTGATTTTCTCTCACAGTCTCCTGTTGAGCTACAATATATTAAGACACAAAACATTCAAATAACCAAATAAATATAGAGTACTTTTTATAAACTTCTCCATTGTGCTCTGCATCTGCCATCTCTGCATCTGCCATGCAGTATTCAGGAAGGACCTGAATTGGCTCAGTGGAGTTGTGAGTCCATGTGTGTCCCTACAAATCATGGTCACCAAGCTTGTACTGGGGAGAAAAGCAGAACACTGACCTGCTACTCTGCTCAGGCAGATTCCTCTCTGTGCACATCTCTGAGATCTCTGGCATTGCTCAGAGATCACTCCTTAACTCCCTACACCTCAGGGAATGGCTGGTGAGGGAAGCATGGGGGAAGCAGAAGGCACCAGATTGCAACACTGCAACCTTTGTCACTTCTGAGGTGTCACTGAGCCTGGTGTTGTGGCAAACCAAGCTCTCAGCATGTGCATCTCTCTGGTTGTTTTGTTCTGCCTGCCTTTTTCCTCCAAACCACTGTAGGAGCTGCCTACACATTTCAGGCTGGCCTCCTCTGCTAACAGACCAGAAAACTGAGATGGTTCCATCAGCATGGCAACGCTCTATATTTCCTCTTCCTTTTATAGGTCTCTCTCTTTCTTTACTTTCCCAACCCCTCTGCTCCAGAGAAAGATAAAAAATTTCTCTACCAATTTCTATCTTACACTAATTCCTTGCTGAAACGAATGCAAGATGGTTCTGTCCTTAAAGCCCACCAGAGCCAAAAATCTCTTGCCCCTAACTACAGATGTGTCCTGCCACCTTACAGGGGGAGTGATACACAACTGGGTTTAGACAGTAAATTCTTGATAAGCTTCCTTACCATCTGCAAAGCAGCTTGTCAGGGTGCCCCAACTCCCAGCAGCAGTGCTATCTCTCAAACAGGGCTCAGTGGGCACTGAAGACTGCCCTGAGCTCTGCTTCGTGCAGAGCATCAGTCTGCCTTCCTGCCTTCATTATCCACTCCAGCCAAGCCCTAGCAAAGACCTTCTCACCAGTGTCTCCCACCAAGCGTTGCTGAGTGGATAACAAAGAGCGCAGCTGCTTCTCTGCTGCAGGCTCTGCAAGGTAACAGGACCTCTCCAATGTGTTACAGATTTTCAGTAAACTTGAAAATTGGGAGGGCAGTTTGGCCACAAGGATGGCTAGAGCCCTAGGACAGAGAAATAGCTCTGTGTGTGTGTGTGTGTGTGTGTAGCATCTGTATCAACAAATATTACTAATATGTATGTAACTATATAGGCATTCTTAAATAATGAGTTCTTCCTGAACCCAAGCCACTCCATGTGATCATGACTGTGTCAGCTGATGGGAAAAAATCTCTTTATGGAAGAAACAGTGTACTCTTAATATAGGCCCAGGACTGTGCACATTTTCCCCCTGCTCCTCTGTGTTTAGTCAGCTCAGAGCCATCTGCATTCTGGGGATGTGGCAGGAGAACATATTTAGAGTCCCAGAGATGGAGATGGAGGAGGGATCAAACTCAAATTTGGCTTGAAATGTTTGAAACACGGCTCTCTGGAGATTTACCATGCTGATCAGGCTTGAATTTAATCACAGCCTCCCGGAAGTGCTGTTGGAAGTTGGAAGTGCTCCTCCAAGGTGCATGCCAGGGAATATCAGTCCACATTTCCCACCCAGGGTACAGGAGGGCTGCCATGAGGGTGAGCTGAACAGGGGAATGGGTTCCTGGCAATGCCATCTAAAATGTCAGTCCATCGACTGTTGCTTCCTGTCCCCAGACAAGCAGTGGTCCCCACTGGGGTGCATGCTCACCCTCAAAAGCTGAACTTCTCACTGTGGCTGAGGAAGAAAACTCACACAGTTGCTGCGTTGCAGCTCGTGGGTGGTAACTAACGGCCTCCTTATCCATGACAACAATCACCACTGTCTGATGGTGCCTTTCTTCATGGGACGGAGAAACCTGCTGAAGGGCACCTGCAGGTCTCTAACCTGCCCTGAACATGACCGAGGGTAGAGCACATTGCCCAGACAATGGAAACTGCACACAGCACCAAGGGGGCCTGGGCTTGTTCCTGGCGGTCTCTGGTTTCTCACCAGAGAATTAGAAGTGATGGTGTTTCCTTCTCTCTCAAAAGAAGAGGCAGGGCTGATTTTATTCCCACTCTAAAACTCRTCAGTTTTATAAAACCTCCAATAAAACCCACAAAGTGTGGTTGGAAAGCACAATGTTTCATTATCTGGGTTGTCCTCTGGGCTTCCATGCGGTGGCTGCCGTGACCAGCCACAGTATTACTTTAGGCTTTCTGAAACCAGGCCAGTATATTTCAAAAGCTGACAGTATCACTGCATAAAACCACTTCTTTTTATCCATTCCACATACATTGCCATTTAATTCCTGCCATGTACTTACAGACCATGGTAAAAAGAGGAACTGATTGTTTTCATGCATGCCCCCAAAATTTCCACCGAGTCCCCTCTAACTCTTCTATTTCTCTAGCTAAATATCCCTATGTGATCCTTTGTCATTAGTGAATGCTCTTGCCATTTTCATCCACATCCACTGAAGTTGGCTGTCGCAGCTAGGTCTCTTTCAAAACCAGATGGTTAATGTAGTAAAGCCTTTCTTCCCTGAGCAAAGAGCCCGAATTCCAAATTTCCATATAGCCCTGCAGTGGGTTATGCCTAACGAGCCAGAAATACTGAAGTCCAGCTCCTGATAGATGGCCAGTTTGAAATGTACTGGGCTGTAACAAAGGACTGGGCTTTAGAAATACTGGGGTCAGCCCTGGCCCAGATGGATTGCTTCTGTGGCATTAGTGAGGTGAGCACATCCCCTTTGCTGTGGGACCCCTTGAATAGACACATCATGATTTCTCCTACCAAACATTGTCTTTTGGGGTATTTCATCAGCAAACCCTTGAGGCCAGCACTATCTCCTCCTGTTGACAGTGGCTGGCACAGCTGGCCCCTGACCTTGTCTGAGGTTTGAGGCACACCTGTAACACAAATACATAATGAAAGTAAGAATAAAATGTTACTGCAGGGGTAACCAACTCACTCCCTTATCTGCAGAGTACTCTTCTCACTGAACCCTTCTACATTTTTCCAGGTTTCTTTGCAGTCTTTTCTCTAACTGCTAAGCAGCAGAGCAAGCTGATGAACATCTTTGAAGGGATGTGGTGGGAGCCAAGCTTCCTCCAGAGAATATATCTGATGCCTGGTTGTTTATGGCCAGTGGGGCTGAGGATGAGTATGGGAGGAGAAAACCCTAGCACAGGAAGAGGTAGGGGGGTTTGGAACCACAAACATTTGAAAAATGTCATCCTCCAATGTCTGTGTCCTCCAACTGCAAATCGTTCAGCTCTCCCGGTTAGCATTTTCACCAGGTTGCCCGGCTTCCTCTGATGTCTGCTCTTCATGATTCAAACCTCACTTAGACCGAAAGTGGTTCGCAACAAGGGCAATGTGAGCTTCAGCCTGGCTAACCAGCTGCCATGTGGGGAGGACTGGGGACTCATCTCCAGCACTGAATGGTGAGAGTGTGCCCTGGACCCAAAGCTGGCCAAGGCCTGCCTTCTGCACCCAAATCCCAGGGCGCCTTGAGGTAGCAGTAGCCAACTTGCCTGGAGTCCCCACCTCCAACCTGCCTCTGGCCAGGGACCACAGTCCCGATATGGACCTGTCCCTTCTTTCTTTTTCCAACCAACTTCAACAGACAGAGATAGTGTTTGCTAATTCCTCTTCACACGTGTGTAGAGAGCTGGCCTGGCCTCCCCAGCCGCGGAGGTCTGCACAGTGGCATCCCGCCAGTGCCTGCACAGCGGAACAGAGCGAGGCCTTTGCCAGGGAGGACTGGGCTGGTAAACCTCTGCATCAGGTTGGACAGGCTGGAACTGACAGGGAAAGCCTTTTTCATTTTTCTGCTTTTAAGTCAGTTTTAAAAATGTATTTTCAGGGCCTGGGTGCAACCGTGGCTGAAAACGCTCGTGCTTTCTCTCTGGAATAAGGAAGGCGTTATGATGAGCTGGACCTTGTGAAATCATAAACAGGAGACTCTGAAAGATGAGTCCACACCATGTCGGGAAGTGAATTTTGCACAATAAGAAGTCTTTTCCTGATCATTTCTTTCCACAGCACAAGAGGAACAGAAACTCTTCACTCCTGCTGGCGAGGCCAGGCATTTCCTGCATCTCCCCACRTTGTTTTCTTTCGCATTTCTATTTGTGCCAGTGTGTTAGGAAAACACACCTTAAAACACCCGTTTGCCTCCACTGCCAGCAACCCAATACAGTCACTGAGGTACTGCATGGCTGCCTGTCCCTGTGCAAGTGGCATGCCAAAAATACTTCAGTAAGAAAAACTGTCAGCAAGCAGCTGCTCTCAGATCGAAGCTGCGGATGCTAATGCTGGGAGTCAGCCTGTCCGTGGGTGCAGGGCTTCTACCGTGCAGGGAAAACAGCTCAGGCAAAGGCCAAGGCTGTTTGGGGAGGGCAGCCAGGCGGCTCAGATAAGCAGATGTGTGCTTCCTCCCTTTGATTAACTAACTGTCCTCTCAGTATCAGTACAATGTTTTGCATCTGGTATTGTAGGTGAAGAACTGCCTGCAAATGAGATCTGAGACCCAGGAAATAGAACTCCGACTCTTAAAATGGAAAAGACAGTCGTTCTTTCAACTTTCAAAATCCCCCTCTTGTGCATTTCAGCATGATTCTGTGTCCCCTCACCAGACCCTACAAGTGTTGTCAAAAAAGCCATAAGGCCTGGAATTAGCTGGAGTGAACCCTCCCTCACACAGCTCATCAGCACTGCCGGTCCTCAGCGCCTTCCCTCCAGGGATGTGGCTGTGAGAACCAGCCTGAGCTGAGCAAATAGCTGAGGCTCCTGTTCACCAGCAAACTGGAAAAATGCAAATAATGGGGTGAAAGGGAAAACACATTCGTCTTGGTTTCAGTTTTTCTTCGCTAAACAAGGTGACAACTAGATGTTGTTTCATTTGGCTAACCCAAAGCATTTTGTTTTAGGTGCTCCTAGGAAATGAGGATGCAGCTGGGAGAGCTGCTGGAGAAGCTGGTGGCCAGGTCTTTTATATAACAGCTCAGCAGTTAGGGCATTCCTGAGGAAGCAGGCAGCCTGGGCGTGCTGCCAGCTGTTGCTGGAGGGGAATCGGGCCCTCCCGTGAGACATGCAAGACAGTCATGCCCCCTTGCTAGTTCAATGGAGGTTTACGTGTTTCAGACAGCATGGAGCAGGAGCATGGGGCCCCAAAAGCCTCTAGCCCAACACACTGTGCGCTCACAGCTGGTAAATGCACGTTCACAGCCATCTTCTGTCTGATCCAGGGTAAAGATTTCACTCCTAAAAGAGTAGCCACACCCCAGCACTGTTGATCATGCAGTGATGTAGCAGCCTCCAAGTCTCCCACTGCAGCTCTCCCGCTCTGTACAACAGCCTCAAGCCTTGGCAGAAGTGCAAGAGGCACCAAAGAGGTGGCCTGGGCATCTCCAGAGGCAAGCTTGGCTGCTGCCCAGGAGGTAAAAAAACGAGTCTTGGTCACCTTTGTTGTGAGTGAACACTTTTGGCACAGAGTCACCAGGCAAGAGGGAAATCAGTGGTAATACAGCATGGATAAATCAGCTCCTGAAAAGCATTTCCAGGTGAAACTGGTCAAATCAACTCATGCATACACAAAGGTTGGGAACTGTCTAAGCATGTTTTGGCAAATTTCTTCACACAGACAGAAATACATGTATTCTGCACAGAAATATATGTATTATGAATTAATCAAACCCTGTTGAGATGTATGTGCAGGAGGAAGATCAGACACATGAGCCACATCTTACAAGCCCCCAGAGGAGATCTTTGCAGGGTCTCCCCAGTATCTCCCAGCTGGCTGCCACCAAGCTGCAAGCCGCAGGCACCGACACCAGCCTCGACCTCAAATAGGAATCAAGCACATCCTTATGTGTGAAGAGCTTGGAGGAGAGGCCTGGCACAGCCTGACAGAGGAAAGGGGGGCAGCAGGCAGAAGAGATGATGCCTCGCCTGACGCCTCCAAGGAGAGCCTGGGAGCACTGTCAGGACCACAGCACCAGCGCCTCGCCGCTCTACGAGGCTGGTGGAGCCAGAAAGCAAAACTGCCAAGTGGGAATGGCTGTGCCACGTGGACAGCACAGGAGGGGAAGCGCCAGAGAGATTGGATTTAATTTGCTAATTGGTACCTCAGAAATTTAATGTGAAGGACTGAGAGAGGCAAAGAGAGAAGACTACTGCCCTGATCAAACCCAAAGGAGGATGACGGCAATTTTTTCTGGCAGCATTGCTGCACTGTAAGGGCTGCAGGCAGCTCTGCAGAAACACGATGTGTCCTGCCAGCAAGACAAGATTTTATTTTCCTCCCATCTATGCCTGCCAATTCCGCAGACTGAGGGAGAGCTGGCAGCACAGGGTGAAGGACCTGTGTGTGGAAGGGGAGGCTGAAGCCATGGCACGTCCCCAGCCAAGTGCCAACACACAGATTCAGGGCAGGCCAGTGGCTTCCTGACAGGCGTGCAAAAGGGCTCCAGGAGCAAGCATCGAGCCAGCGCACAGCTCCTTTGCCAGGCCAGCTGGCTCTCACTCAGCTCTGGAGAGTTAGCACATGTGCTAAAGAAATTCCCTGTCCACGCAGTAGAAGGCCTTAGGCCTCACCTTTCCCAGTAGAAATCATTCCACATTTTCTGCCCAGAACAGACCATGGCACTGAGCAACAACCCAAAGATGAGGAGCCTCACCCCATGACCCTAGTGTCTCCCCATTCTCAGCAGCCAGCACTCACCAACAGAATCTCCACCCCTGAAAAGAAGGTACCCTGGAAATGTGTCTTGGGCTTTGCATCGCCTGCTGTGGCATCTGCTGCCCATCCTGTGCTTGAGGCATTCTTCACTCACCTGCCCATAGCATTTACTGTCCCCTGGGCTGGTCCTGAGGGAGATCCAGGAGCACCAGCTCCCAGATGGGGAAGGCAAACATCTGCCAGCATATTAATCCCAGCCACTTCCCATCTTTGCTTACCTGGACTTGCTCTTGGGCTCTCCCATGTGAGGACGAGGCCTGCAGTCGCTGTGGGGGAAGGTTAACAGATACCACCTGCTCCCTGCAAGCTTTTGGCATGAAAATTCTGCAGTTGTTGCCATGTAAGCTCTGTTGTCAGACCAAACCTACATTTGGAGCTTATGCTGCTCTGGGTTTCTCTGCAGGGGAGCACAGTCCTACGCGCAGTTTAAAGCCACTGAGCATCTCTCCTGCTAGATTTGCCAGGAGCTTTCTTCTGCCAGATGAGAGGATCAAGGACAAGATCTACTGCAAGGAGATAACTATTCCTTGCACTGATATACGCATACAAGGCTTTACACATTGAACTGTTGGTTATCGTTATTAAAGAGCTGTATCTGCCAGCTTCTAGCCCACAGGAGGCAAGCAGTTTGGATTCACTTCTTACCAAGATTAGACTCTTCAAAAAGTGTCTGTCCTGGACCTGTCAGCACAGATATGCTTAAGGGAGCCAACAGCTCTGGAGTCCTGCTTGCCCACCTCTCCCCTAGGAATGCTAGGGATCTGACCCGCTCTACAGGGAACTGTTAAAATTGCTGTGTTTCCTGACTCTAACGATGATGATGCACTAACCAGGCAGTCAGTAAGGTCAAGCTACCAGGTCTCTACAGCTTTGTCTTCATCTAAAAGGACATCCTGAAGGCAGGAGGCAGGTGCTGGCAGCATGGGGACAGCCTGACACCACTCCTTTGGCATACAAAGCCTCCTGATAGCAGTGATCTCCCACCCAGGCCCTGCTCTAATGGAGTTTGTTGGCCCAGCAGCCTGGATGCTAGGAAAATGCTCCAGAGCTGAGGCTTGACATGCTGGTGAAGGCGAAGAAGCATGGACTGGTGCAGAGGCACAGCAGAGACAGGTGCTGAGAGCAGAGCCAGGCCGAGCTGCACAGAGCAGCAGAGGGCAAGGTCCAGGACTAATGCCATAGACACTGCAATAACGAGGTGCCAAATAAGCATGATGCACAAACACAAGGGCTGACATCTGAGGAAACATCTGAGGAGAGCAAATGCAGGCTTGGCACTGGGAAAAATCACATCACAGGTTTCTCTAGCGATTCAAAGCTGTTTAACAAGGCCCCAAAATCTGCTATTGCTCAACGGATGTACCCAGCACTTTAAAGAAAGGGTTGCTGGAAAGTCTAAAAAGGGCCGCTGGGAGCCCACCAAAACAATGGTGAAATTCCTGTAATTCCATGGGAAAATCACCCAAACCCCAAGAAATTCATGCCATTTTGATGTGTCCATTTGATGGTAAAAATTAGTTGTTTGTGCTGTGTTGGATTGAAACAAAGATTGCCCAACCAAGCAACATTAGCAGTGCCACACAACTTCCACAAGTAACTATGGTAACTCAGAGCAAATATGTGCTATTTTCAAACCACGTGCAGAAATTCCTCACAGAAAGTTCTCGCTGATCTCAAATGCTGGCTGAGAGTGCTGCAGTCCAGATACAGGTAATTTGCTGAGGAATAGTAGGTAAAAAAGAGCCAGTGACACAGCACTTGGCCATGTCTGGACATCATCTCACTCTCAGAGACCCACTTGCAAGGGCATGGGAAATCCTGGACCACACTGTTACTCCATGAATATCCTCAGAGTATCTCCTGCTTCCCAACAGCCAAGGTACACATCCCACAACTAGTAAAATGCCTACACCACCTCAAAACATACCACAGGAGAAAAGTGGAAAGACCACAAACATCTCCAAAAGGTCCCTGCAATAGCATGGGCTTTATGTGGAGAAATTCCTGAATGATCCTCTGACCCCTTCTGCAGAGAAGATAAGCGAGAGCAGCCCACGCTAGTCAAACCCAGTGGGGGAGATATACCCCCTGAGCACAGTCTGGCAACAGTGTGCACAGCTGCACAGCACCCATCCTGCCTGCATGAGGCCGGGCGCGTGGGGAAAGCAGCAGAAGGAACCGTGCACGCTGGGTTGTTCTCATGGCACCAGCCAGCTTCTCCGTGGCAGCTAACAGTTAACTGCAATGGGAAGAGGCTACATTTCATTACAGTCCCTGTGCGAGGGAAGCTCAAGGATAACCACTGCCAGCCGTAACACAGCGGGAGTTATTGCCAGGCACAGGGAGCCTGCATGCCTCCCGGGCTGGGGGTGATGTGCTTGGGGCTGTTGTCACTGCAAGCTGCAGAATTGCCCCTGCTCACGTCATGCCCGTGGCCTGTTTGAACCCATCTCATGTCTGTAGCATGCCGAGACGCTGCAGAATTCCCCCCACATCCCTCCTCTTGCGTTTGATAGAGGCAATAAATACCACAGAGGGCTCTTGCAGGGCCACAAGTCCAAGTGGGTATGGGAGCTTGTGGGCCAGCAAGGATGGGTAGCTGGCATGGAGGCTGAACACAACACATCTCTGACACAGAGAAAAGGCTGAAATGACTCGAGTGAAACAACCATTCCTTAGAAGCGGAAATTAAGAAGCTTTCTTTTTTTTCCATGCTGTCATGTTCGTGAAAACCCTCACACCAAAGCTGCTAGCATGCCGGTGCTTAGGGCAAGCAACTGCCCAGCTGGCAGGAGGAGAGATGGGGAAGGTGCAGGCATTTGCCAATGACTTGGAAACATTTGAGTTATTTCCACCAACCTGCTGCATGACCTTGGTCAGGTCCCTTTGCCTCATGAAAACTGTGAAGGTCAACCCTGCTCCACAAATACCCCTACACAGGCTTTACCGCAGCCAGGCAGACATCTCCCAGAGAGAGCACCTCTTTCTAGTGATCATCAGGACAGCCGGCCTCCTCATCCAGGGGGCCCAGCTAGCGCTGCCTCTGAAGCCTCTCTACAGCGGAGAGGTTCAGCTCCCTGAGAAGGTTCATATGTAGCAGAGGCACGTGCAGGCACCAACGCGCCAGCCCTCGGATATCCTGCTCCACCACGGCCCTGCCTCACCAGGCACACAGCAGAGGGGCAGGCGGCAAGCGTAGCCTGCAGCAGATGGGGCACATCAGAAGGACTGTGAAAAGTAAGAGGTTTTCTCCACACCGTCTCCAGGAGCTGAAGAAACTGCAGAAACCATGATAATTTCCCAGTTGCATTCACCCATGGGCAGCAAAAAAAAAGCATGAAATGAAATAGATAAGAGAGCAAAGGTTTCTTCATAGGGCAGGAAAGTACTGGACAGGGAGGCAAAAAGGGGATAGGATTACAATAGGTTAGTTTAGGTTAGAATAGATTAGATTTGATTTGATTAATGCCACTAATTCGTCTGTATCAAGAACTTCAGCACAGAGTAGTGTCCCAGACGAAAAAGGAGTTAACAGCTCAGGATGGAAATCAGTTAATTAAGATCTGAGCAGAGTAAGAGAAACCTCATTTTCAAATAGCCCAAGATTCTGACCTCCCCATTTTCAGAAGAGGAGGGTGTCCAGAGACACGGGGAATATGGAAGTCAGATGATTAACCTTCAAAAGCAGGCCCTTGTGAAGAGGCCAGAGGAACGGTCAACTGTCTCCTCCGAGCCCCATGACTCCAGCCATGTGATTTTGGTGAGACGCCACAGGAGGCACCAAATGAGGAAATGCTCTGGCCGGGTTTGTACTATTTTTGGTGAGTGTTTGCTGCCTAGCGCAGGGTGACAGGTCCTGCAGTCACTGGTGCTTTCCCTGGTTGCCTCCCATCCCAGCTACACCTACGCTGCCGGTGCTGGTCAGGCTCTGCTGGCCCCTGCGGACCCTCTTCCCCAGCCCTGCCAAGAGCCTGCCCAGGGCTGGTGTGACCTGCATCCCGCTCGGAAGAGAGTCGCTATGGGGTCCTGGGAGGTACAGAGCATTTTTTAACATATTAACACCAAATTACCTGTTGCCTAAGAAGCGCTGGGTAATTGCCAGAGCAGTTTTAGAGCATCACCCAGACCTGCAGCCAATGCCAGTGCCTCCTCACCGGGCCACATTAACCCCACAGGATGTGCAGGATGAACTCATTTGGCTTCTCAGATCCCTTCCAGCCCTGCTTTCCTATTACAGGGACATGGAGGAGGTAGAAGCTGCCTGCACTGTCTATCAACAAGAGTTTGCTACACATACAGATCCCAGTGGAATCACAGCTGATTTGGGCTAAGCACTACCCTGAGGTTGCAGTTTAGCAGCCGAGGTACAAAGTCATAGCAACCAACAGCCAAGCATCACCACCCCCCTCTTACAGGCTGGCCAGGAGTTTAAATGCAGGTTTACAGCAGCCCCACCAGCCCTGCTGGGGCCAGGCCTGGGGGAGGACACAGAATTGGGGGCCCAGTCCCAGGCTGGGGCCATCGATCCCAGCAGCAGCTCATGGGGCTGTCCCAAATCTAGCCCCACGCTGTCAACCCCTTGCGCTGGGGTTTATCGGCATTTGGCCCTGTGTTTCACAACATGCACCTCCCCTGAAGGACCTGCCTAAAGCCAAATGGGGGTCAGGGAAGCAACACAGCCCCACGCTACGTCACTCACCCACACATTTTGTTCACAGAAGTGTTGACACATGTTCCTGGGGAGGTGAGAAAGGCATCTCTTGGTGGCTGCTGCAGGATCACTCAAAAGCAGCCCCCCCGAAAGGGTGGTGGGCACCCAGAGCCTGCATCTGCTGGAAAGCCAGCCTCAGCCCACTGCTCTCCCAGCTCCTGTCTGGGAAGCACACTGATAGCCTAAAATCGCCCTTTGATTGCATTTTGGGGGCAGAAGTGAGCCAGGGAGTGTGTGCAAAGTTCTGTACACCCACGCAAGTGGCAGGGGAGGGAAGGGGGGGTCCCAGCAGGGCTGAGCGAGGATTCACCCTCCTGGCCCTGGGTGGAAGCACCTGAGCTCTGCTCAGCCCTCCCTTTGAAGGGTGCCAATAATCTGAGCTGGACAGGACTCAGCACGTTTCTTTCTCTTTGGGATATTGTCAGCCAGTTCCTAAGGCGGTTGGGTTTGCTAGCTAAAGACACCATTCACAAAATCCGCACAGCGTTAATCCCCCCAGCATCTGTGTTATCCCTGTGCTTCACCAGCAGGCGCATTTCTTCCAGCGCTGGGTGTGCAGCCAGAGAAAAGAGCTGAGATCTCTGCTCTGGCCTTTTCCTCAGCTGCACAGATCCAGGCCTCCGCAAATCCACTGCAGTTGGGAAGAGCTTTTCCTGTTCCCCAAAAGCGCCGTTCAGCATGGCAACGTGAGGCTCGCGGCTGCATGCTGGGGAGGCTGTGCTTGCCATCCCACTTACCCTCCCTGGTCCTTCTAATACAACAATACGTAAACACACACACGCTCATAGAGCAGGGCTAATCCAGCCCAAAATTATAACGCAGAACTGGAGATCAAAAATGACGGTCTCCAGGACAAATACAGTGCTGCTTATCTTGTACACGTTTGGTGACAGTCTGGCAAGCTTTTGCCTCAAGGTGCAGAGAGGGTGAACGCGAGTTGCTGTGGGAACAGTAATTTGGGCTGCTCTACCTCTAGGTGTCTAGCTCTTTGTCTCATGTTTTTGCATTGAATTAATTTTGTTCCCTCATTTCTTCCTGTTTTCTCTTAGCAAGAAAGCATTCTCCCCATCGCCCTTGTCTGTGAAGCAAAAACAATTCACACCACAGCCCTCATGCAACTGCTTCGCCTGACGCCCGCTTGGCACTGCCCAGGACAGCCACCAGCCACGGCCTGGAGACCTCCAAGCCCCAGGGGCCAGAGGGGTCCCACGGGGAATGTGGGACAGGGCTCAGAGCCCACAGGGCAAAGCTGACCTTGGATACAAGGTGTGGGACAAGAGAGACCCAGGCAGAGTGGTGCTAGGGCAGCCCATCACCCATGCATCTGCACAGCTTAAGAAAACAGTCTGCTGTCTGCACCAGCAGAGCGCTGGTGATGATGGAAATTGTGTTTTTAAACAGCAATAGCACAGAAGGACTTAATACTGTCAGATTAGTCCTCAGTGCCTCTCCAGCTCTCTTGGCACCCAGGCACAAACACCTGCTGGTACCCACCCAGCTGCTCTGGACATGACCAGGAGCCAGATGAGGTTATGAGTGATATTAACAGCAACAAAAAGGTCTTCCACTTCTCTATCCCCTGTAGGTTTTGTGCCTTTTCATGTCCTCCCCAGTAATACCCATCACGACGGCAGCTGGGGGAACTGGTGTGGCTCAGCAGTCAGGAGCATTCCCAGCAGGATGCCCCTCACTGGCCCTCCATCAGCCGTGGGTGTCTGCACGGCTCGTCCCGCCGTGCGGGGTGAGCAGAGGAGAACTGGGCTGCTGTAACCCGGGGACTGCCAGGCAGGCGGGAAGGTGGCAGGCACTCCCATTCTGGCGCCCAGGCCTTCCCTCCATGTATACACAAAACAGAGGACCATGTTTGTACTCGGATGTGTAAAGGCAACCACACCAGCCCTAAGTTTAACCACTTCTTCTCCGCCTGGCAAGCTCTGGCAGCCATGGGGACGGGGGCCGCAGGGCAGAACAAGCACTCACCCGTGATCCACACTGAGCAAGGGGACAACAGGGTGGGCACAGCCCCTGCAGCTCTGCTGCTGCAGAGATTTGAGTGGAGCACTCTCCTGAAGGTTTGCCATGCCCAGCAGAAACAGGCCTGGAGCGGAGTCAAGCCACGTGCCCATGGAAGCTCATCGCTGTGTTGCCACATCTGGGAAGGCTGAGGAGACGCTGCAGAAGGCCAAAAGTATTGGGGTGTCCAAAGGGCATCACCCCAAAGCAAAGGGCAATTGCAGGCCAAACAGCACAGCTCCGTGTCAAGGATGGGGACAGTCATGGGGCCCACCCAGGCAGACTGCCGCAGACACCCAGCGGCTCCCAGGCTAGCCACAGCGGCGGCATTGGGCTCCCCTCCCTTGGCAGGAGCCACGCTGCCTTTGAGCACCTCTGGGTGAGAGCAGCCCTGGAGCGGCTGCAGCCGAGCAGCCCACGCACGTCACCTCTGCCCCCCACTTAGCAAGCTGCCCAGCCAGAAAAACCCAGAGAGTGCAGCGTCCACCCTGCCCTCAGCCCGCTTGCCGGTCGGGATGCACAGTGCTCCCCCAGAGCCAAGCTTCAAAGGTGGCGTGTTGTCATGGCAAACATCAGGCAGGTGTTAGCGGCTGGAGCCATTTCATACAAACATGGTGTAGGCCTGCTCTTCTCCAAAAGAGCCGGCACAGGGGTGCTCCTGCAGTGACTGAGCCTGACTTCCCCTAGGGATGGTCTGGCTTTGCTGGCTGCCAAACCAGGCTCTCTCCTGCCTGAAAGACTCAAGGTGTGAGCTGCTCACAAATTCACCCTGCTCAGGTAGCATTTGGGGTATTTTCTTAGTTGTCCCCCTGTTTCCGAATACCCTGGAGAGTCCCTGAAAAGGAACGATCTCAGTAGCTGCTTCCTTTTGCAGCCAGGCCAGCCGGCTGCTGTGGGAGGCATCCCCCTCCCCAAGGAAGAGGCAAGGAGGAATCAGCATTGGGGGGCTTGCGAAAGCTGTTGTGCAAGGTTCAGTGAGGCGGTGCTGGTGCATCACCCTTCACAGGGCTCTCGCCTCAGCCCGCTCCCTGCTCCTCTCCTGGGATCCTGCTCACAGCTCTTGGATAGCCTGGGAGACAGGAGGCACCGGCACAGGGGAGAGCATGGCCTTTCCCTCACCCCCTCCGGCCCAGCACGGCCCCACAGCAGGCATTCAGGGAGCTTGTGCTGCTGCAGGGACAGAAGGAGGCCTTCATGCCCAGGCCCAGCAGCAAGACCCCGACCTTCTTTCCCAGCTTGCAGGAACCGAAGCCAAGGGGGTTGCGGTCGCCTTTGGGCTGTCAGTCCACCTGTTTCAGATGCCAAAAGCCGATTTCAACCACATCTGGCAGAGAAGTAGAAGCCACAAAACATTCGAGTCATGCAAGCTTTACAGAGAGGCTCCGGTGCACAACCAAAAGCTGCAGCAGTGAGCTCCAGCCTGTGCAGACATCAGAGAATCCACACAGCTCCTCCCCACACACCCGGAGGGAACCTAGAGCCAGCATTTCTGCTGCTCAGGTGATGACATGTTTTGCATGTTGTCGCCCTGCCCTCTTGCATCACCGAGGGAGCAGGTCTTCGGCTGTCCCCAGCTCAAAGCCAGCCAGCACCTTTCCCAGTGTCAGAGAAGTTCAGAGCCGAGCTGCAGAGAGGGACAGCACCTTTGCTCCTGCCCGCGCACCCACAAGCCCAGCTCCTGGTGCAGCGGGCTCCTTAGTGCATTGCCTCCCGCTCAGGTGTGTTTGCAGGGAGTGTGAAGCAAATGAAGAGGAACCAGTCTGACCTGTGGCCAGCACAGCTGGCTTTGGGAGAAAACTCGAATAGCCAGGGTAGAAGTGGCACATCCAGCCTCGGGGCAGCCCTGCTCCTTCTGACACGGCCCTGGGGCCCATCGCCCCACATGGCTCCTCTCCCCACCAAACCTGCACCTTTGCAGCTGAAAGAACAGTGAGGCTTCCTTGGTGAAGACAGATGCAAGAAGAATGGAGGGGAAAGATGTCCAAAAAGAGGGGTTTGTCTTTCTAGGGGAGACCTGCCCGGCGTAAGGGCTATTGTGAGAGGGGCTGTCATGGTCCCATGGCACAAGGCCCTGGCCAACCTGTCACAACTCATCCACTCACATTCCCGTGGCCTGGGGAGGTCCCAGAAAGAGCAGGTCTTCCCTGCAACCCCCACCTGAAGGGATCAGATGGGCAAAAGGCAAGAGAGGATAAGAGGGCACAGAGCAGCACCTTGGCTTGCATGGGCCAGCAGTGGCAGAGCAGTGGGGCTGCACCTCCCTACTCCCCACCGGCTGCACTGTCCCTTAGCCACTGTTTCCCGCTGCCCCCCCGCCCTGCATCCCAACACCAGGCTCTCCAGGTGCACAGACCTAATCCAAGTGCAGAGAGACAAACCGGGGAGCCCTAAAAGAGGAAAACTGCCGTGCTTCCCCTCTCCCAGGCTGCTCAGCATGTCCTTCCTCACTCTTTCCTGACCCACACTCTCGCCCCTTTGGGCTGTTTAGTGAACCTCCCCATGCGTCATTATCTGTGAGGGGAGAGGTCTCCAGCAACCCGGACCGGCACTGGCCTTAGGAAGTTGAACAGGAGCTACTGCAGCTGGAGAACAGGTCGGATCCCCTGGCCTCAGCATTGCATCCCTGGGACAGCACCGGCAGCTGCCCTTTCTAGTTCTTGCTTTGTGTAAGGTGCTGCCACTCAGGCAGAAATTATCCGGGCCTGCTGCTGCCTGCGGTTGAAACTTGGAGGAAAGTGGAAGCAAAAATAGTTCACCCTTTGCTCAGATTTATTACTGAGGTCAAAGTCCCTTTGTACCTAGCACAGTACAAAGCAAAACGATGTGTGCTAAGGGGCTTACAATCCACAGATATCACTCCAACAAAGAGGAGAGGGATGGAACAAGAGCAGCTATTTTTATTATTGCATTCATTGGCAAACCATTTCCAGATCTTGTCAAGGCTTTCAGGTTTTTTTTCCTGACCTGAACAGTGAGAATCACAAAAAGCTTCATAAACAAAAAAAATCCAAGGCAAAAGGCAGTTTGTATCTATAAAAACATTGTGAATTCATTTGATCATGACAAAAACCTTGCATTTGCATTTCAGCTACATTTCATTGATTTAGTATCATTAGTTTAATTGCTTTACAGAAAAAAAATAAATTTAAATACAGAAGTTTAAATTTCTACAGGACACTGGAGAAAACGTGGGTTGAAATATTTTGTAAAAAAGTATTGTCGAAAGCGTACAAAATTTGGCAGGAAAGTGTGACCCAGCCAGGAACGTGACTGTGGACTGGGATTTCACTGAGTTTCACTGAATCTGGGGCCTTGGAGCTGCCCCTCTGGTGCAGTTAGTGCTTGCCCACAAGGCAGAGGGGCACTGAGATCACGCCAACCTGGCTGCTGAGCACACACTTAACTTCAGGCCCGTGCTTGTGCCCCTTTGGGTTTAAGCCGTGACTGAGGAATAACACAGGGGACGGGGAGATTGCTGGGCATCCTCACCTCTCTGAGCAGACTTTTCAAAAAGTGAACAGGAGTGAAGCAAAGGCTCCTGGAGAAGCAGTTCTCCCCCACGGCAACATCTGGAGGTCACACCTGGAGGCTCCCAAGCCATCTGGAGGCTGCTTGTGTGTCACAATCCGAGAACTGAAATGGAGAAGCTCCACCTAGAGAAACACCCCACTTCCAGAGGAGCCTCTCATTTCTTCCTTGCAACTCTGGGAGATGAGAAAAGGCATTTTGGGCACCTCCTCTTTGCAATTTGATATATCAACCTTATTTAATGCCAGCCCAAGCCTTTGGCATCCCAAAACTGCAAGCACTGGTTTGGCCTGGTATAGAAGGAGCCCTCCAAACCCAATTCTCTCTGCCTCCCATTTCTGCTCCTGATCTCCAGCTGTTTTGGGCATGGCTGAAGCTCTGGGCTGGTACACACTGCAGTAGTCAAGCTGGGACAGGCGAGCCATCCACCACAGCCTGCTCCTGGTCAGGAGAGGTTGGCGCCCATCCAAAACCATGCGTCCCCTTGCTCCAGGAACACACTCGCGCCCTTATCGTGTGCCGGGACACAGCAGGGGCTTTGTTTGCTGATTAGCACCGTTTGCTGGGCGCGATGGGAGTGACCGTGCTGAGACGGTAGTTGCCGGTTGCTTTAGGGCAGCTGCCAGCCAGCCCACAGCCCACGCAGGACAGCGGCGAGGGACCAAGCAGGAGCAGCGCCAGTCCCTGGCCTGCGAGCGGGCAGGGGGAGCTTGACCCAAGGACACAGCTCACCGGAAACGGCTTAGGGCTGATGGCAAATGCAGTGCAATTTGATTGCTGGTCCTCCACCCTCCACCTTCTTCCTTCATCTCCTTTTCAATCCTTTTTTTTTTTTTTTTTTGGGGGGGGGGGCATTATTGATGCCCAACTTCAGAGGGCAGCATTGCTGAGCAAGCAGACTTCTTCAGGACCCCCCGACTCCTCTCTCTCCTGCTTGGCTCCCGACAGCAGCAGGGGCTGCCAATGACCTGAAAGCAGCATGGGGAAATCTTGGTGGCAACAGATGCCCCTGAGTCACAGGTGAAAGAGCATCCTCTGGGGGCCACCTAAAATATACCCTGCTTCCTTGAGTCCCACTCAAAATACTGCTACCGATGTCACCCCAATCCACAGCTATCTTCAGACCTTTGAACCCCTCTGCTGGCTCCCTGTTGACACTGAAGAGGTCTTCACCACCCTGCTTTCCCCTCCTCAACAGCTGTTGTCCTTCTTTGGGTTGACACCGTATCCTTTGCTTCGCTGTGAAGCCGACCATCTGCACCCCATGGAGTACCTTCAGCTGCCTCATTCTTCATCTGGCCTGCCCTTGGGTTGGAAAACCTGTGTTGGGTGGTGCTTTAAGTCACTCCCTTCCCCTCTTTCCAGTCTACCCTCCACAACCAGCCCCTGCAAGTCCTGTGGGAGTTCAATAAGCAACAATGGCCAGCTCCTGGCATGGGGGAGAGCTCATTTTATTGATAAATCCCTGTGTGTCAGACAGCTGGGAAACACGGAGTCAGGCACAAGGCCAACCACAGAAACTACATCACTGTATGACTGCCCTCCTGTCTCTGCCTTGGTCTGGAGGCTTGTTCTGCTCTCCTGCCCTGACCTTCTATCTAATGCAGGTGTCCCACACAGACCCCCTCACTTCAGCTTTCGGAGGCACACGCCGCTTTGTACTGGAGCCTGCCAGCAGTGGACCCAGCCAAAGCTCAAGCAGTCGTTGAGCTTGGCTGGCACAGACCTCGACGCAAAGAGCAGGATGAGGCCCCAGTGCAGCAGCCACCACTGCTTCCCCTGCCTCTTCTCCCAGCTGATACTTGGCTACGATGTGCAAACTCTGCTGACACACTCATGGCTAATGCCACCGGCTCCCGAGTAATTCCAACGACTGAACACTCGAGACCTTCAGGGCAGGGATGGCCTCTACCTGCAGCGCTGGTGCTAGTGAAAGGCTTCCTGCTGTTAACCAGGGCTGCTGGAAATTCTCATTAATAACAGTAACCACCACCACAGCAATGATTGCAATAGCATGCTAAGAAACTACACATCCCAGGGTGCAGCACTAGTCCCAAATAAACACCCGCGTGAATACCACAGCTCTCTGCTGCCACTGGAGGTACCGGTTTTTCTATTATAGGCCCCAGGGAGCTAACAGCAAAGGGGGATTTTCTGCTCAACCAGAAGTCAGGGAATGTGCAAAGAAGTATTTCAATTCTGTTCTCATCTTCCCTGTCAGGTCTAACGAGGTTGAGGTGCCCATAAAAGCAGCAACAAGGACAAAAGTGGATGGCCCTGAATCAATTAAGAGGTGTGATATTTAAGGGCATCACAAGATCAGCAGGATTTTCAGCAGCAGAAAAAAAGGCACGTCAAGCTGTTAATAAATACCCAAAACCCATAAATAATGTTCTTTTTTCTTGAGTATACTGAGTCAAAGAAACAGACTCAGTCATGCTTTCAGGATAGGTGGTAGTAATGCAGTTTTGAAACGTTTCAGCATCATAGTGAATTCACAGATGGGTTATTCTGTGCCTTGTCTGCAAAGGTGAGTGGGTGGTAATTACACCGCTCGCACCCTGCCACAGCTTTGCCAGGTGATTAATACAGTGTTTAAAATCCAGCCAACTCATTCTTTGTCCCAACCTGAATGGAAAACATGAGGCTGAGATGCAGGACGCTGCCGCGCAAGGAAGCACAGGGAAGGTGCTGGGGAGGGAAGTGGGGACAGCTAACGCTGCCAGCACTGACTGGTGGTGAGAGGGGGCCCGAGCGGTGGGGCCACAGCCACGGCGGGGCCACCGGCTCCCCCCGCGCCGCCCGAGCGTGGCGAGGCCTGGCGGGCGCAGCTGCGACAGGGGCCGGGCCACCTCGCGCCCCCCCGCGCCTCCTCCGGCAAGGAGCCCGCGGAGGTCAGCACGGGGCACAACACACAGCACGGGGCACGCGGGACGTGCACAGGGGACATCGGACATGGCACGGGGACATGCCACAGGGCACACAGGACGTGGCACGGGGACATGGCACAGGGGACATGGGACATTGCACAAGGGACATGGCACGGGGGACATGACACAGCACACGGGACATGGCAGAGGGGGCACAAGACATGGCACAGGGGACATGGTGTGGGGGAGACAGGACATGGCACAGGGGACATGCCATGGGGACATGCCACAGGGCACACAGGACATGGCACAGGGGACATGGCACAGTACACGGGACATGGCACAGGGAACATAGCACAAGGGACATGGCACAGGGGACATGCCAAAGGGCACACAGGACATGGCATGGGGGACATGGCACGGGGACATGGGACATTGCACAAGGGACATGGCACAGGGGACATGCCACGGGGACATGCCACAGGGCACACAGGACATGGCACAGGGGACATGGGACATTGCACAAGGGACATGGCACGGGAGACATGCCACAGCAGATGTGGCACACAGCACACAGGAAGCGCAGAGCACACGGGACACGGCACAGGGGTCATGGCACAGAACACACAGGACAACATGGCACGGGGACATGGCGCAGAGCGCGGGGGGCCGGGCCTGCCGCCCTGCCGCTCCCCGGCACGCAGCGCGGCCGCGCAGGACCCCGC